>NW_014543821.1:12179-13584 GCF_000741045.1 Vigna radiata var. radiata | reverse complement strand
TTCTAAAAAAAACGAAAATACAACTTTATAAAAATGAAAATGGCTAAATGTTGAGTCTTGAATAATTATGCCACCATCCCTAATGCTCCAATTGATGTTTCCCAAAATTTCCCTGCAACCAAAATACACTTAATCAGCTTAGAAAACCCAAATTAGCACAATTACAAATTTCCGACCAAATAAAGCAGAATTCGGAAAACGGGGAAATAACAGACAATTAAACACAATTCCCTGGTTTATTTAAGTGCAATAAACTAAATATAGTTGAAGAAATAACCACTCATCAAAATAGACCACACTTAGTCTTTTGCACTCCTGGGCAAAACCAAGACGAAAACNAGGGAACTACTCNAACATCAGGGAGGTGACACAGACTCGACAGATAGACAACAAAGACTCACAAAACAAAAACAGAGTTGCACAATTCTCACAAAATCTGGACAGTGAAAGGAAGTGGACAGTATCCAACACAAAAGCAATGAAAGCAGATACTCACAGAATCATCCAAACAATTCAGTTCATGGAAAACAATCAATCAGTTCAAGAGATGAATCAAGAGCAACAGAGCCTCACAGATGCACACAATCAGTGTCTCTCTCAAGTGTTTAAGGTAAATCAATGTCACTCAATGCACTCAAGAAAGCACACACAGATAGACTTGGCAAGCCTCTAATATCAACACTCAAAAACATATGCATGTTCAAATCAAAAGGTCTTTTCATGGTTGTAATGGGGCCAAGGACAAGGGAGGATACATCTGGATAAGAAGCTATAAACCAAAAGGAATAGAGGAGCAATGGGGAACAAGTGTAAACACAGTCAAATCACACCCAAAACCTCTAATTCAATCCTCTTCTTGACTCCATTATTCACACAAATTTTTTTAATTTTTCTCATTTTTCTGTATTTTTTCTTTCTTTTTTTTTTTCTCATCTTGTCTATTTTCTTTTCTCTCCTTTCAGAACACAACTCTAAGAGACAAGATACACAATATATTTATAAAAACAAAAACAAGAAGAAGAACCAACTAGCCAATTCATCTGAATTCCCCGGGAGACCACACTTATTCCCAAAACAATTCCAAAGCTCCAAAATTCCCTAAGGTTAAGGTAGACATGGTTTTTCACTTAGGGCTAGTATATAAGCTTCAAAACAAAGAAATGGGGAAAGCATAGGCTCAAAGGGGCTATCAAAGGATCAAACACAGGGTAGGCTCATCTGGCTAGAGAGGCTCAATCAACAAAATGCCTTTATCATTTTCAAACATGCTCATGAATCAAGAATTATCAACAGAGTCAAGCCAAGGCAAATGTGCAAGCAATCTAGAGACATATCACACACAAGAAAGATCATCAAATGGCTCAAATCTCACACAGGTAATCGGTCACAGTTAATCCAACTCTCA
>NW_014543821.1:0-8339 GCF_000741045.1 Vigna radiata var. radiata | reverse complement strand
ACTAGAAGAAAATGGCTCAAGAATACAATACCCATGCACCAACTTAAGCCTTTTTCACTACCAAACTTGACAACAACTCCATTTTCATCCTCCAATCCAAGAAACTCAAAGTAAAAACGAGATTACTGCAGCAAAATGAGGAGAAAACCGAAATGGACAATGGGTCTCCCTTCCATCAAAGAAACCACCATGAAAAAGCAAAGAAGAGGCTTCAAACTCAAGCATTCAACCTTCAAAACGAAAATCTAAAGAGAGAAATGGTAGAGCTTCATTCCATCAAGCAAGAACAAACATTGTTGCAAACATTAGAAGAAGAAAAACGTGATCTTTATCCATTCAAGCATTAAAAACGAAAATGGCACCCAAGGCTCCCAAGAGAGAGTTCATACATGCAAAAGCTAAAACAAAAGTGTAGAATGAAGTGTGCTTGAGTGGTTTCGGCAATTCCCTAGGAAAATACCTTCCAAGTCACAAAATAGGTGGGGTCCACCTCCTAAAAACCTAGGGTTTTGGTGCAAAGTGTCCCACACATTGGGCTTCTATAAAATTTGTCACAAAAGGGCCCAAATGCACTTAATCTAATTAAGGTTGCTAAAAAAAACGAAAATACAACTTTATAAAAATGAAAATGGCTAAATGTTGAGTCTTGAATAATTATGCCACCATCCCTAATGCTCCAATTGATGATTCCCAAAATTTCCTTGCAACCAAAATACACTTAATCAGCTCAGAAAACCCAAATTAGCACAATTACAAATTTCTGACCAAATTAAGCAGAATTCGGAAAACGGGGAAATAATAGACAATTAAACACAATTCCCTGGTTTATTTAAGTGCAATAAACTAAATATAGTTCAAGAAATAACCACTCATCAAGCACCTTCACCAAAAGTTACCAAGAGGGGGGGGTGAATTGATGTTGTTTCAAAAACAAAATTTTTTCGCAATCTTTTATCAAAAGTATAAATCTTATTGATCTTTCTTGAAATGCAAGTAATGAAAATTTCTATGCAGCGGAAAAACGTAGTTGACTACGTAAAAGATAAAGTCGACTGAAAATAAAGAGTGCAGGGATAGAGAAAATCAAACACTGGTTTTTATACTGGTTCGGCCAACAATGCCTACATCCAATGTCCTTCCAACCCAGGAAGGAAATGCACTATAATGGTTGTGGTTTTTACAACAAGGAATTTATAGAAGACCTCATGTCAAAAATATAAATCTCCTCTCTAACCCAAAACTAAAATATAGCTGCAATAACCAAAACCAGACTTGCAGCAAGAATCCCCTCTTCTACAATCTGAACCCTCGTCGAACAATCCTCAACATGTAAATTCCAGCACTCTTCACAGGATGCCAAGCCTCAACACAACAGTCTTCACAGGATGCCAAGCTGATAACAGTCTAAAAACCGTTATTTTTTTACTTGAATTTGATATCAAAACACACCCTTTATGGCTTAGAATGGGCTTATAATAAAGTAAAACACTTAGTTGAGTCACATGAGAGTCAAAAGTTGTTTTAGAGATATTATGCTTGTTTTTGCATTATTTTGCAGGGTTTTGATGAGAATTGAAGATGGAAGTGAAGTAGGGAGGACTTAGACTCAGGAAAAGAGGAAAAAAGGGAAGAAAAGAAGAGTCAAGTCCATCGCTCAGCGCTAAATTCAGCGCTGAGCGCTAAATTCAGCGCTGAGCACCAGAGACGAAGGGGAAATCACTGTTTCTCGCCCAAGCGCTGCCGTTGAGCGTCCAATGCGAGTAGAGGCAAACCGTTGAGCGGTCCTGCGATTAGAGGCAAACCGCTAAGCGGTCCTACGATTAGAGGCAAACCGTTGAGTGGCCAATTTAGGCGCTAAGCGGTGCAATGTTGGGCCTAGGCTTAAATTCTGTTACTTTTATGCTTTATAAATAGCCCTAGTGCGACCCTCAGAGTAATCTTTTGGCAGGCAGAGACGTCCAGAGCAGTTCTACACTCCTTAGAGGAGATTTCTTGTATGCTTAGGCTCCACTTTATCAAATCTAGGGTTTATTCTTACATTCTTTCATTTAATTCCATCTAGTTTCACCATGTTCATGGTGAAATAAACCCTTTGTTGTTGGGGAACAATGTAATCTTTTGAAACTCTCTTATATTGAAATTCTTACTTTATTCATATGCTTGCATATGCTTATATTATCAATTGTTGGGTTTCTTATCTATGCTCAATGCTTTTATCGTTTAACTCATTCGGTAAAAAGATATTTGCCTTTGTCGATATGGGAACGTACGAGGAAGTCATGAACTGATAGGGAATTCCTTGATTAAGAAATACTGCCTAGAGATAGGAGTAGGACGATCAATTATATTTTGCTTCAGTGTCTAATGCATTATTATTTACTCAGGGAGACTAGAGATAATAAACTAGTAATTAATAGTAGGCTCTTTTCGCCAAGGAATTGGGTTTAGGGTAGGCCAAGAAAGTTTGCATTACAATTAGATAATAAAGCGAATTAAATAAGAAAAGTAGATATAAGAGGGTGGATAAGATGAAATTGTAAACCCCAACAACCCCATTCATCCATATCTTTTCCTTGTCAATTGATTCACTTGCATTTGCATGTTTATTTTCTGTTTTGCATTCACACTACAAATTTATTTCTTTTCAAGTCTTATAAGATTAATTTACATGAAATATAAGGCCTAAGAGTCCCTTGGGAAAACGATGCTCGAACTTACCGTTTATATTACTTGATAACGATCTGGTACACTTGCCAGGGGTTTAACACAAGCCTTCACAGAATGTAGCAAACTTCACAGGATGCCAAGCCTTCACAAATCAATCAAGAAGCACCTTCTTTATGCAGTTTCTGATCACACAGTAAGCGTGCAAGCTCTCTCCCTTTGAATCTCTCTCAAGAAAGATCACCACCGTCTTCTTGGAGAATTCTTGGAGCTGTTAATAGAGAATTCAACCTGAAACAAGAAATGAAAATGTTAGAGCATCAAAAGTCTCTGAACAATTCATGTTCAGCCTATTTATAGTTTTTTGTAAGTCAGATTGTTTCTCAGTCGAATAGGCTACTAATTCAGTCGACTGTATTATTACAGTTATAACAAACAGTCAACATAGAGGCTCTCAGTTGACTAAAAACAACACACATTTAATACAGTTGACCAAGTCATCAATGCTTAACTAACTTATAAAAGTATAGCCGTTGGAGCACACAAGCATAACAGAATTCCAAAACAGATCAAAGATATAGTCGAATGTACAATGGACAAAGTCGACTGACACATGTAAAAACACTTTGAAATTCTTTTCAACTCACAACATCACTTAGCACTGATTCTCAAAATCTATACAAAGGTTTTAGCATAGTCGAATCCATTATCAATGTAGTCGATTGTACTATAACTTTGTCACACAGGTATAAGTTCATAAAAGTGCTTGTGATTTTTCACTTTCCAAAATGTGCAGTAAAATATTTTTTATAAAGCAGTTTGCATTGCACATAAGCATGTAAGCATGTTCCACAAATATATCACACAATCAACATAGGAACATACACCACAGTACATCAAAACATGTTCAGCAGATATAACAATCAGTTCAGTATAAGAATATGTAATACTGTTATATATTAAGCATAATGTTTTCATCATCAAAAACTAGATTGATATAGAGTTTGTGTTGTCAACAATCTCAACAACATGATCAGTGACCCCCGTATCTATAATCCAAGAAAACATACCATGTCTATCATCAATGGTGTCTTTATGTATTTGACTAATGTTGTGAGCAGGTTTATCATCTTTCTCTATAATCTGCAAAATCTTCTTCATTTGTTCTAGGGTAAATGAATTCTGGATAAAATTCATGTTGTTTTGTTGATTGATATGTGTTTCAGCAGAGATAGTGTAGGCACTAGCAGCCCCCCAATCACTCTATCCCACTTTTTCTTGGCTATTTTTTTCATTCTTCTTATACCATGGTGGATAACCATGCTTAGAGTAGCACTCATCAATTGTGTGATTCATTTTATGGCAATAAGAACATTGCTTCCCAAAGTTGGAATTTTTTCCTCTCCCTCTCCCTTGGTTACAGGCTCCAAAACCACATCCAGGAGCCTTCCATTGATTTTGTCTTTCAGCAGTACTGGCTAAAACCTTGATTTCATTGTGATTAGTAGGCCCCGACTCATGTTTTCCTTGTCTCTCTTATTGCATAATAAGAGAGAAGACCCGGTTGATACTGGGTAGAGGCTCCATTAACAATATTTGCGTCCTAACAGTGTGTAATATTCATTCAGCCCTTTCAAAAAAACAAATAACATGTTCAATATCTTTGTACTTGTGAGAAGCTTTAGGCAGATCACAATTGTAAGGAATCTTGCAGCTATAACGTGGAATGGGTCTAAGAAATTCTAATTCTTCCCATAAATACTTCAAATCTGTGAAGTATTGGTTGATAATAAAGTGTATTTCCTGTAGTAAATCTGAAAACTTGAAATGGTCACCAGAATATTTAGATAAATTGATTGATGATGAAGGTGATAATATGGCTGACACAGATAGCGCAGACAGTGATTCAAATGATGCAGTGAAAACATTGCGGGGCATCTCCATTTCAATAATGTAATATGACTTTTTCAATCATGCAATTTCATTTTGTCAATTATTTATATATTCAAATACAAAATCAAAACTAAAAAAGAAAAGTATTTATTTAGAAGAGAATGATTAAAATATGGATGAACATTACAATGAGTGGGCAAAATTTTGAACTGAAAATTTAATAATTGAATTTCCTATAATGAGAATTTAGTATTGGCCTATACCTGACACAAACAAATAAAGATTTACAATAATTAATTAATGATGTCAAATTTTTGCGATACACACCATAAACTTAAAATTATAAACATTACTTTTTTTTAGTATCTGGTTTGTCGTGTGGGTTAACATTCATTTAAGCCAACATTAAATGAAATTTACTTTTAATATTCATTTAGTTTACATTGATATATATATATATATATATATATATATATATATATATATATATATATATATATATATATATATATATATATATATCTGACTCCACCGTTGATAATTTGCAGTATGGTAAATATGACTTAGTAACAATGAATAATATGACTTAGAACATGAATATTGTGAATTCCTAACTATTTTCATTTGGTTAATAATGTAATATGATTTTTTCAATCATGCAATTTCATTTTGTCAATTATTTATATGACTATGTGATTTATATATTCAAATGCAAAATCAAAACTAAAAAAGAAAAATATTTATTTAGAAGAGAATTATTAAAATATGGATGAACATTACAAGGAGTGGGCAAAATTTTTGACTGAAAAGGTTGTCACTGATATATAATTTATCTGGAGAATGGAAGAACATGGCTTCAATTTCAACAATGAGTCCCTCTCTAGTGCTCTCATAGAGACATTGAAACGGGCCCAGGAATATTTAGATAAATTAATTAATGATGAAGGTGATAATATGGCTGACACAGATAGCACAGACAGTGATTCAGATGATGTAGTGAAGACACTACCGGGCATCTCCATTTCAATCATGTAATATGAGTTTTTTAATAATGGAATTTCATTTTGTCAATTATTTATATAACTTTGTTATTTATATATTCAAATACAAAATCAAAACTAAAAAAGAAAAATATTTATTTAGAAGAGAATTATTAAAATATAGATAAACATTACAAGGAGTGGGCAAAATTTTTGACCGAAAATGCTGTCACTCATATAGAATTTATCTAGAGAATGAAAGAACATGGCTTAACTTTTAACAATGAGTCCCTCTCTAGAGTTCCCATAAAGACATTGAAACGGGCCTAGGAATATTTAGATAAATTGATTGAGGATGAAGGTGATACTATGGCTGACACAGATAGCACAGACAGTGATTCAGATGATGCAGTGAAGACACCGCGGGGCATCTCGATTTCAATCATGTAATATGACTTTTTGAATCATGCAATTTCATTTTGCGAATTATTTATATGACTATGTTATTTATATATTCAAATACAAAATCAAAAGTAAAAAAGAAAAATATTTGTTTAGAAGAGAATTATTAAAATATGGATGAACATTCGAAGGAGTGGGCAAAATTTTGGAATGAAAGTTTAATAATTGAATTTCCTATAATGATAATTTAGTATTCGCCTATAACTGACACAAACAAGTAAATATTTACCATAATTAATTAATGATGTCAAATTTTTCGATACACACCATAAATTTAAAATTATACACATTACTTTTTTTTAGTATCTGGTTAGCCGTGTGGGTTGACAATCATTTAAGCCAACATTAAATGAAATTTACTTTTAATATTCATTTAGTTTAGATTGATATATATAACTGACTCCACCGTTTATAATTTACAGTATGGTAAACATGACTTAGTAACAATGAAAAATATGACTTAGAACATGAATAATGTGAATTCCTAACTATTTTCATTTGGTTAATCATGTAATATGGCATTTTCAAACATGCAATTTCATTTTGTCAATTATTTATATGACTATGTTATTTATATATTCAAATGCAAAATCAAAACTATAAAAGAAAAATATTTATTTAGAAGAGAATTATTAAAATATGGATAAACATTACAAGGAGTGGGCAAAATTTTTGACTGAAAATGCTGTCACTGATATAGAATTTATATGGAGAATGAAAGAACATGGCTTAACTTTTAACAATGAGTCCCTCTCTAGAGCTCTCATAGAGACATTGAAACGAGCCCAGGAATATTTAGATAAATTGATATAGGATGAAGGTGATAATATGGCTGACACAGATAGCACAGACTGTGATTCAGATCATGCAGTGAAGGCACTGCGGGGCATCTCCATTTCAATCATCTAATATGACTTTTTCAATCATGCAACTTTATTTTGTCATTTATTTATATGACTATGTTATTTATATATTTAAATGCAAAATCAAAACTAAAAAAGAAAAATATTTATTTGAAGAGAATTATTAAAATATGGATGAACATTACAAGGAGTGGGTAAAATTTTTGACTGAAAAGGCTGTCACTGATATAGAATTTATCTGGAGAATGAAAGAACATGGCTTAACTTTTAATAATGAGTCCCTCTCTAGAGCTCTCATAGAGACATTGAAACGGGCCCAGGAATATTTAGATAAATTGATAGAGGATGAAGGTGATAATATGGCTGACACAAATAGGACAGACAGTGATTCAGATGATGCAGTGAAGACACTGCGGGGCATCTCCATTTCAATCAGGTAATATGACTTTTTCAATCATGCAATTTCATTTTGTGAATTATTTATATGACTATGTTATTTATATATTCAAATACAAAATCAAAATTAAAAAAGAAAAATATTTATTTAGAAGAGAATTATTAAAATATGGATGAACATTCCAAGGAGTGGGCAAAATTTTGGAATGAAAATTTAATAATTGAATTTTCTATAATGAGAATTTAGTATTCGCCTATAACTGACACAAACAAGTAAATATTTACCATAATTAATTAATGATGTCAATTTTTTGCGATACACACCATAAACTTAAAATCATACACATTACTTTTTTTTAGTATCTGGTTAGCCGTGTGGGTTGACATTCATTTAAGCCAACATTAAATTAAATTTACTTTTAATATTCATTTAGTTTACATTGATATATATAACTGACTCCACCGTTTATAATTTACAGTATGGTAAACATGACTTAGTAACAATGAATAATAGGACTTAGAACATGAATAATGTGAATTCCTAACTATTTTCATTTGGTTAATCATGTAAAATGACTTTTTCAAACATGCAATTTCATTTTGTCAATTATTTATATGACTATGTTATTTATATATTCAAATACAAAATCAAAACTAAAAAAGAAAAATATTTATTTAGAAGAGAATTTTAAAAATATGGATAAACATTACAAGGAGTATGGAAAATTTTGGACTGAAAAAGCTGTCACTGATATAGAATTTATCTGGAAAAGGGAAGAACATGGCTTAACTTTTAACAATGAGTCCCTCTCTAGAGCTCTCAAAGAAACATTGAAACGGGTCCAGGAATATTTAAATAAATTGATTGATGATGAAGGTGATAATATGGCAGACACAGATAGCACAAACAGTGATTCAGATGATCCAGTGAAGGGACTGCGAGGCATCTCCATTTCAATCATTTAATATGACTTTTTCAATCATGGAATTTCATTTTGTCATTTATTTATATGACTATGTTATTTATATATTCAAATACAAAATCAAAACTAAAAAAGAAAAATATTTATTTAGAAGAGAA
>NW_014543820.1:0-10806 GCF_000741045.1 Vigna radiata var. radiata | reverse complement strand
TTTTTTTTTTTTTTTTGCATTGTGGATGAGTTTAGAGATTTAAGAGGTTGTTTCCTCTCTTATTGTTGTGAATTTTCATAAGCATGGGAAAGCTAAACTTTTAAAAATTTGTCTTGCACAAGGTTTGATGCTTCCATATTGATTTTGCAGAAAATCGAAGGGAAAAATCTTTGGCTCTGCTGACCCAGAATTTTGTCAAACTCTTCGTCTGCTCTAATGTGAGGGTTACCATGAGTTTTTTGGACGTCCTATTTGATGTATTTTTCTTAGCTATATTTTAATGTGTATTAAGCCTTGATTACTGTTAATTGATCTTTATTCCTTGGCTAAGATAAAAACTTGAAGCATTTTTTCACTTACACTCTGATTTGGCCTTGCAGCAAAAGTTAGATGCCTATATGACATTGCTAATGTGCTATCCTCCGTGAATCTTATTGGGACGGTCTAGTAACTACACATAGTCCTCAGTATCAAAACGAAGGTAACCAATATTTCATATTTCCCCCGACATAAAACGTTGTTTAAATATTATTCTTTGGATTTACGTTGAATTATTGAAAATTACGTTGAGATACTATTTAATGTCATTTTAAGTAAATGTTTGCTTTTATTCAATCTTTTGTTTTATATTGGGTTGGACTTAAAAAGTCTTATTTTAAATTAATTTGATTAATTTGATTTGGTTCGTATGAAGTCGAGCTTAAAAAAATCGGTTCAAAAGTGTCGAGTTTATTTGATTTGATATTGTTACTTCTTATTATTTGTTTCAGAAGTTTTATAAATATAAATTAAAAAAGGATTTAATTTTGGTTTAAGTTCATAGAACAATGGATTGGAGAGTCAAAATATAGTCTGGAAAAAAATTGTTATAGATTGGACAAGAACACTTTCTATCTTCAATCTATTAGATAGGTGAACTGTTCTATACTCAATCTATGTTATATAAGTGATTAAAAGATATAAGCCATCAAAGTTTGTCGCATTAATAATTACTAAAATTATTTGTATTCTTTATATTTAAATATATAATCAATTAACTATTATGTTATATTGTAGGTATTTGTTTAAGGAAGTGTATCAAACGATGAATGTAATGAAGATGAAGAAAATTATATATGTATGAACAATTAGTTATGTTTGGATTGATATGATATGAAGTTTTGAAGATGCAAATATCACCTGCCATCCTTTTTGTTATGTATGTATTGATATGCTAGTATTGTTAAGTGCTTTCCTAAAGCTGCCAAACAAGGGAGGATGATCCTCATCAGTTCTTGAGCTAGTCTCCATATATATTTCATCTTTTGAATCACTTTCCTTGTCTCTCACTACAAAAAAAATTTAGAAGAGATTATTTTAAGGTTATAAAAAACCATCTCAAATTAACATAATTTAAAATGTTTAATTTAAGTCATTTAACTGTCAACAATAGTGAGAGTTTTAATGGTTTGTAAAGGAGGTTTATAACTTTTTCAAATAATAATATATTTTCTTTTTTTATTTTCTAATATTTTTAACATTTTTTTCCCTCTAAAAATTTTAAACTAAATTGTTTTCTCCAAATGTAAAATCTTTCCCCCGAATTCCAAAATTCTACTTGTCTAAACTCTTGTTTCCTTTAAAAATATCTGTGAACCCTAAAATCGCTTTTACTCCCTTGCATTTCTCCCTTGCGTAAAATTTCAGACCAGACTAACCCACTGTGCTTTTTCCCTTGCCTCTTCCTTTCTCCTTTCTTCTATTTCCTCTTCTCATTGATTTTTTTTTATTTCCCCTTTCGATTGTCCATGCTTTTTTCCCCTTTCATTGATTTCTTATATTTCTTTTTAATGGAAAATATTGCAGATATTTGGTCGGAACTTGCATTGGTATGATGCTGTTTTTGGAACTATATAACTGCTATTAGTCGGGCTGCAATCATGAATGAGCTTCTGATTTTAGATGCTGAGTTTGCAATTTTATTCCAGGTACAAGGTCTTGGTTTAAGGCTTTCTCATTATGATAATAGATCAACACTTATCTGTTCTTTATTTGCGCGATAACATAGGTTTGAATATTTCTTTGCATATGCTCTTGTATTTTTTTTGGGTGCAGTATACTGGAATGATATTAACTTGAGGAGATGGCCTCAATTTTCCTCACACCATACTTGCTTCTGTTTATTGTCCCAAAGGTAATTTTTACTTGGAGGTAACCTTCTTTATATAATAATATAATGAATTAAGTATTTGTTATTTTGGGTTGATGGTATCTTGCAATTCATTGCTGATTTCACTGTAATGATGGGTTGATGGAGGGAAAGATGAATCTCTAACACCGTGCTTACCTTTTTGTTGCTTCATTTGCTTTGATGTTGAGATAGGTTGGACAGATCTTTCAAAAAATTGAATGTCGTGATCCGCAATGTTGTTCGTTGGAGTATTCCAAAATTGTTAGAGGTAAACAATGCCTTCTTTTACTTTCTCTTGCCCTGTTTTCTGCTACGGAGGCTGAAACTTCATAGTACATGACAAAGTCCTAAAGTTCAGTGCTCCGCTACTGGATTGTGACTTTTGTTTTTACTAGCATCACACTTCGCTAGTCAATTATTTACTTCCTTTCTATTTCTACAATATCATGAAGAGATTATATTAAACTCAGTTGGATAATGAATATGTTCTGTTGGAATTCTGGGTGGAAATACAAATTGTCTATTGTATTTCTGTCACTTATATTTTCTTTTATCTAATTGACATTTTTACTGTCTACTCCTTGAAGATGCATTGCATAAAGGATTGCTTTTAATGGGAGATGAGTATACTTATGTCCTAGGTGAAAAGGTAAATTTAAAATTAAAATTGGATACGAACATTTGGACTTCCCCATTGTTTTTTCTCGTTCCCTTTGAACATGAGTAATACTTTATGGTTTTAACGTTTGTTGCAATAGGCCAAATGGATAAGCTCAAGTTGTAACCTTTGGTTGAAAACTNTAACTTCTATAGTGTTTGTTTTAAAGGGTTTGTTCAAATGTGAAGCTCTCTTTTTAATTTGTTGGAAAAATGAAATTAGAAGAAATACTTGAGCTTTGGTACTCTCTCCTTGAACCCAAAATTAATAAGTTCTTGTCTTTCTTCATATAGGAACAAGAAGGTGCTACACTGCTTGTATCCGCCAAGTTTAATGTAGTATCTGTCCGTAATATATACCTTCAGTTTCAAGAGGTAATAATTTTCACTGCTTGTATCCGCCAATTTTAATTTTGTATGTGTCTGTGATATATACCTTCAGTTTCAAGAGGTAATCATTTTCACTTTCTTGAGCATTCTTCATACAACAGTTAAGGTGCAATATCTGTCTAAATAGATGCTGGGTTTTTTTAGGATATACATCATTTCTCTTCTACGTAATTGGTTTGAAACTTATGGAATGATCATCCACATTTAACTTCAGTTTTGGTTTTCATTTTAAGCTATAACATTTTTTCCGTGTTCTATTTCTGAATTTTATCATGCGGTTTTTTAAGTTAGTTTAGTTTAAATATGTTTCTTCTTTTCTCTTCTTTGTTGTTTGAGGACAATGCTTAATTCAAGTGTGGGAAAGGGGTAATTTTTTTTTTTCTGTTTAGTTAAGTCTGTTTACGGTTTTAAATTCTCTTTAACTAGTCTGAACTTTTATAAATTGTAGCTTTTTTCATTCATTTCATAATTTAGAAGCTTAAGAATATAATTGCGATTTGACGTGACTCTGAACACTATTTTGATGATTCTTTTTACCACTTTTTTTTTCATATTTTCCGTTTCAGTTTATAGTTACTGTGTTGCTTCTTGATTTTGCAGTTTTAATTCTGAATATTAGTAGCTTATTTCAATTGTTTTAGTTTATTGTTTTGCTTCTTTAAATGAATAGTTGTAGCTGAAATAATATATACATATTATGTCAAATTACACTTATGTCATTTATTATTTTATTTTAATATTTTTCTTTTATCGTTTCAGGAAGTTGTTGGTGCAAAGTCCGGTTTTCTTTGAGTACAAGAAGATTATTTCATTTTCTTTGAGTACAAGAAGATTATTTCATGCTAGCAACATTTTGGGAGTATTTTTAGTGATTATGGAAGAAGTTATAATTACATTTAAGTTGAATTTAGTTTTATATTATTATGATGACATTGAGAATATAATGTCTACATTATAATTGTCAATGAATGTATGTTATTTTAAATTATCGATAAAATTAAATTTGAATTACTTTTTTGTATTTTACAATTTTATATATTTTAATTTTTTTATTATTTTAGCAAGCTGATGAATTGAATAGCATATAAAAAATATAGATATTTTTTGTAATTAAATAGTTGAAAATAAAGGAAGTTAAAAACTCCCACAATATAACAGTAGTAATAGAGGAGTTTTTACCCTTCGCATAAAAGCTTCTGAAAATTGAATGTGATACATGAAGTGTGGAATACTCCTGCAAATAGATTGTGATGACTCAAACTATGACAGTTTGAAAAATCTCCGGAAATTACTTTGCGGAGGGTAAAAACCCCTCAAATATTTTTTTGTAGTGTCTCTTAAATATAGTTCTGGTTTTATTATGGTTGTTTCTAAATATTAATATGGTTGTTTATGATGAATGAGTTTCATTTGTTTTGGATTTTATGGTGTTGTCTTGTTTGTTGCCATGTTGATCGAAAATGGTATCTATATATAATAAGCTTGGTGTAGAGGTAAGAAATTAGGATAATGATATTTAGACAACATTTTTTTGATAACATTTGAACATTGATCACGTGTCAACCTGTGATTGGTCAAAAATTATTCCACAATCAATAATAATAATCATAAACATTATTGTGAATAATTTTTGACCAATCATAGGTTGACACGTGATCAATGTTCAAATGTTGTCAAAAAAATATTGTCTAAATATCATTATCCAAGAAATTATGTTCGAATTCTATTGATTTTTGCCATATGTTCTGATGCTTTCATGGAATTTGGGAGATGTTCTGTAGTTTAATTGTTCTTTATACTAAAAAAACTTCATAAAATGATTGAGAAAGATGGTAAAAGATAAAAGTATAGTAGGAATCAAATGAACATCAAATAAATATTATCATGAAAAACACTCCGAGTTATTACTGATTGATACATTTATAATGACTGCTGGTTTGAACACTCCGAGCCAAATATATATATATGGTCTGAGAGAAGCAACTAACTTTCTGCTGTTGGGAAAAAGATTTATTGATAAATATTTGATGTGGTTGAGCATATATTTTTGATGGAATGATTTGGAAAAAGGATATATTGATAAATAAAAATAAAAAATTGACTTATCACTACATTTCCGGCAGTTTTGGAGGAAATCCCTGGAAATAGAAGCGGTTTTCAGAAACTCTTGCTATTTCTGGCTAAAAACTTATTATTTCCAGCGAATTTTCTAAAAATCCTTGCTATTTTTGGCGGTTTCGTAGAAAACCACGGGTAATGTTTAGCGGCACTGTTTTTACTAGAACTTTTTGCAACGGTGGAAAACGAATTTTCCAGAAATTAAAACCGCCGCTAAAAATAACTCCTGAAAATATTATATATTTTTGTAGTGTTTTTATTTCACGATGGTTATTAGTTTGTTTGCTAATTGACATATCACCGGTAGAAAGGATTTGCCAAAAAATAAATATCTTGAAGATAAAGAAAATCCATAAATATTTCAGAAAATACTTAACCGAACAAGAAAATATATAAAAAAGATATCAGAATGTATTTTGAAATCTAAAAAAACATATTTAAAGCCAAAATTTGTATAAACATAAACGATTATATATACAAATATGTTTTTATATAAATACTTCGAATTATCAAGATATTAGTTAAAAAAATTAATAACATGGAATTTGAATTTGTGAATCACTATTTATTATTTGTTTTGTTGTTTTTACTTTTGGCGAAATTAATTATTTGTTAAATTTTTGGCAGATGAAATCTGATTATAGGTGTGAGAAGAAATGGAATTATTGTTTAAGATCGAAAGGTTTGTGATTTGGCGAAAAAAGCTACTTGAATTTGATTTAGAGAAAGATAATTAAAGAAGGTTTTATGACATTTATTTTATTTAAAAGTCTATTTTTATTTTGTAAAGATAGTTGAACTCCTTTGGAATTGAGGAAGTGACGTTATCCCTTTTTCTAAATACTTTGTTTATAGCTTAGTCCTTAAATCTAACTGTTTCTTATTATCATTTTATTGCTCGTTTTTCCACATAACAGAGTGATTCCTATCAATTCAAATTTGAGTGAGACTGGGTTGATCTCCCAAATCCTCTTTCTAATATATTCTAATATATATTAACAGATTTAATTCTGAAAATATTTTTTTTAACGTGTCAACTTTTTAACCAAATCAAATGAAATATTTCTTACAAATTTATTGAAGATAAGTGAGAAGAAAAAAAATAGAAAAAATAAAAGAAGAAAAAAAGAAGAGGAAAAGGAAAATGCAGCTATAACAGTAACGGATGGAAAGGCATGAATGGTGGAGGTGATAGTTACAATGGAGGCAGCGAAAGTAACGGTGGTGGCGAAGGGCCACGTCAACGACGAGGAGAAAGAGCTAGAAACAACATACAATATAGTGACAATAAAAAAAAAAGTATAAGTAAAAAGAAGGAAAAGAAAAGAAAAAAATAAACAAAAAAGAAGAAAAAAGAAAATTAAATTAATTACGATATATAATAACATAATTATTAATAGATTTTTATCATTAATAATTACTAACAAATAATTACTTATAAATTTTGACAACGATAATTATTAACGAATTTTCACTAAAAAAAGCTATTACCTAAAATAAAAATCTGAATGTAAGTCATAAAATTCATAAAAAATCAGTTTTAATTATAGATTACTTATGGATAAAAATCCATAAAAGGTTAGATAATTACTTATAAATTTATGCATATAAAAAATATGTATATAATCATTCGTAAATGATTACCTATGGATAAATTTAATAAATTTGTGTGTAATTATTTATGAATATATCCTTATATAATTATTTTAATACCAAACTAGATTTTCCTAATGTAATTATATCATCTTAATTATATCTCATAAAGTTGAAATAATTATTTCACTAACACAAATGAAGATTATAATATATAATAAAGAGTAGCAAAATAATTAACATAAAATGTTCTTTATCTAAATTTAATATTCTCGTAAATCCAAAGATTATAAAACTAAATTATATTAAATAAAAAAAACATCCAACCTTATAAAAATTTCTAATATAAAATAATGTTTAACCCTTTAATAATATCTAAACAAAAGTTTCTAAAATCTTTTATAGTTTTTGCACTTTACATTAGATGAAGCTGGGATCATCATTCTACAAAAAAACTCATTGCAAAGTTTGGAGAGTTGATCCAAAGAAGGAATTTTTCCATTGCATACAGAGTGATAACCCCTTCTTGGACTTTCTCCTGCCATATGATGTGTTGTTGGCAAGTAACATAAGTGTTCAAGTGAGTAAAAAGACAGTGGTTTTGTGTCCAACAAAGAAAAATATTTTTTGCATTGATCCATCACTAGCTCCAGATTGATGTTATTTCCATTCTCTCTTTTCTTCTGCATCTCATTCAGTAGCATTCCCAACAAATCATTCCCATAAGAGTTGTTTTTTCCAATCTCCACACAGTCTTTTCTACTTTGTATGATCTCCATCGACAGTCTTCACCATCATCTTCAAATACTTTATCTTTCTGTTATACTTGCTTCGGAAAAACCTATGCACAGAAATGACGAATTTTAACTGAACACAAGTTCTGTTTTAACACCCATCATTGTTTCTAAAGAATTAAAACTGGTTTATCATTTTAGGTTTGGGTTCAAGGCTATTTAGGAAATTATTATTCATTAGTTGTCTTTCCTGTTGCATGACATAGGAAAAAAGTCTTGGAAATGGGGGTATAGGGTCCAATAAAAGTACATGGGATTGGATATTACCATACTGCTCATTCAGGCCACAAAGAAATTGCAATGCTCGGTCTTCATATTTTTTTTTGTGTGATTGTTGAAAGCATTTTGCAGGAACATTGGATGTCACAGGTGCAAGTTGGATGAGTATGAAAATTTTCCAACTCATCCCATATGATGTGCAATTTAGTGTAAAACTCACTAACGATGGATGTTCCTTGCTTCAGGGAAGAGGTGTCTCTTTGTAGCTCAAAGATGTGCAACAAATCTCTATGGAAGCATCTTGATTTGAGATCTTTCGAGATCGCTTGGGCATCTTCCATCCAAAGAATGTTATTCCTGAATTCTGGTGACATTGAGTGAACCAACCAAGAAACACCACATTGTTGCATCTTTTCCAAGCATTGTGAGAGGGATTTTCACGGGGTGGTTCTACGATAGTTCCATCAATGAATTGGGATTTGTTCTCGATGCTTAACGCAGTAGCCATAGATTTACTCCATGCATGATAATTGGTTGAATCAAGAAGGGGTGAGACCAAGGAGGTGGTTGGGCTTTCACCGGGGTGAAGATACAAAAATCTTGAAGGTTGGTTATGTTCATCAGTCATGGCGAAGAAGTAAAGAAGAAGAAAGATCCTCAAGAAATCAAAAGAAGAAGAAGTAGAAACCAGAGTACGATGCGCATAGCAGAGCTCTTCAAAAGAAGAGCTCTGGTACCATCACATAAGTACCTTGACAGTGATCATTATAGAACTCTCATACCTAGACCCATGAACAGAAGTAATAAGATGACTCATCGAAATAGATGTTAGAGAAGAAGAATAGAAAGTGAAACTTGCAATGTGTATTATTGAGTAAAAGTGAAGAGAATGTATATGTAAGAATTGTTAATGTTATATATATAGAGAGAGGAAAGGAGAATAACAGAAAACAAATAAGCAATTGAGCATTGTAGCGTGGTAGTTAGGATTGAGATCAGATAGCCGAGCGGTGGAAAGCAGAAGCGAGTAGTGGAAGGCAGAACCGAGCAGTACGACAGAACCGAGAGGTACGACAGAACCGAATAGTAGAAGACGAAACTGAGCGGTGAACGACTGAACCTAGCAGTGGAAGACGAAACCGATCAGTAAACAAATCAACCAAAGAGTCGGTAAATGGATGAACCAAACGGTAAAGGTTAGGATTTTGAGTTCTGACAAAAATAGTTAAAATTAAAAATATACCATCTCGTGTGTAATCAGTAAATTTGCATGCAAAACAAATTGAGAAAATAAAATAGAAAATGTCTAGAAAGGATCGAATATCTTATTTCATATAACATATAAGGGTATACAGATATCACTTTTAAATCATTGTTACCGTACAAATTCACAAGGTTTACAAATTTCATATATATTTGAAAAAGTAACAACGAATTGTCGTTGTTGTCTTAAATATAATTTATATTTTGTTATCTTAGAAAAACGGAAGTTTCCTTTTTTATTTGTCAATATTTCTTTATAATTTGTAAATGAGACAATTTACCATAGTGAACTTATTACCTATCTGGATTTTTATTATTATTATTTTTTACGTAGAACTTAATAAATTTATAAAACAAAATTAAAAAAATGATTTCACAAAATTTTATGAAAAATCACCCAAAATATAAAAATTTTCGAATGGTATTTGTTTTATTTCTACATAGAAATAAATAACATTATCTTGTTACTCATACGTATACCGTTGGACTATGTTAATTTGAAGTCTTTCTATGTGAAATTAACCATTTTGCTATTCATAAAAGAAGCTATTGCAAATATCACGTGTTAAAAAACAATTGCCTTGCGAAATGCATTTTCAGAGTATATTTTTAATTTTATTATCTTTCGAATATTGGCTTATTATTCTATCACTATTTTTAAGGAAACATTTGATCGATTATTTTTTTATATAAAATTGGGGTTTAATTTAAAAATTACAAGTTCGTGGTAGTTACCTTTGTTTTCACAAGTCTTCGGAGAAGTCAATCGATTGGAATAGAATTATTGTCCCAAAAAGTTTTCCAACATTGATAATGTGGAAAGTGAAAAAGGTGGAAAAGTGGAGGGACTTATTGTAAGGATGCCTTTCAATAATTCTGAAATGGAAGAAGGTTGTTGACTTAGTCTTTGACACGCATGGCCTTTTACGATTTGTTATTATTTATATTATATTTAATTATTGATGATTTAAACTTTATTTTGATGAATTATGACTTAGCCAAAGATTACTCAATTAGTGATACTTGATATTCTCATTGTATTTGTGATGCTTTATAAATACTTGATTGCCTTTATGTACTTTTAGAATCAAAAGTATATATTTATATAGTAATTGAGTGTTATTGCAAAGATCAAACTTTGTTTACATTAACTTTTTTATTTGCCACTCGATTAATTGAAGTATAATTTTTATTGACCTTATTTAATTTAGAACTGAACCTTGCTTAGTTGGAATAATAGAGGTTGATTCAATTTTATTAGTTTCCTTGTTTATTTGGCAATATCTTTTACATTTTGTCGAATTACATCAAACTAATTTATTATAACAAATTCATTTGCTAGTAATATGCAATATGCAGACAAAAGACAATGGTTATTTAATAATATGTATCGATTTTACAATCCAAACATATTAAAATTTGATAGAAAAAAAAAGTTTTTTTTTAATTATATACAAAAACAAAAAAGTTCACATTTTGTTTCGATTAAAAAAATCAAAACACTAAACTAAAAATTAAAAAAAAAAGGTTTTTGACTACAGTTCTGAAAATAATTGAGACAATAGACCTTATAATAAAACCAAACAATAATTGAATATCAAA
>NW_014543819.1:2112-10904 GCF_000741045.1 Vigna radiata var. radiata | reverse complement strand
GAGTGACATTAATTTACCTTAGACACTTGAGAGAAACACTGATAGTGTGCATCCATGAGGCTCTGTTGCTTTTGATTCATCTCTTGAACTTATTGACTGTTTTCCATGTACTGAACTGTTTGGATGATTCTGTGAGTATCTGCTTTCATTGAATCTGTGTGGGATTCTGCCTATGCCTTTCACTGTCTAGATTTTGTGAGAATTGTGCAACTATGTTTCTGTTTTGTGAGTCTTTGTTGTCTGTTTGTCGAGTTTGTGTCACCTCCCTGATGTCTGAGTAGTTCCCCGGTTTTCGTCTTGGTTTTGCCCAGGAGTGCAAAAGACTAAGTGTGGTCTATTTTGATGAGTCGTTATTTCTTGAACAATATTTAGTTTATTGCACTTAAATAAACCAGGGAATTGTGTTTAATTGTCTGTTATTTCCCTGTTTTCTGAATTCTGCTTAATTTGGTCGGAAATTCGTATTTTCGCTAATTTGGATATTTTGAGCTGATTAAGCGTATTTTTGGTTACAGGGAAATTGTGGAAATATCATCTGGAGCATTAGGATATGGCTTGGCACATTCAAGATTCAATATTTAGTCATTTAGATTTTAATTAAAGTTGTAATTTCGTTTTCTAGAAGCCCTTGATTAGAATTAGGTGTTTTGGACCCTTTTAGGGGTATTTTTGTAAAAAACCAATTGTGGGGGCCATGTGGCATCTCTTTAGGGCTGACTTGTAGTGTGTGGACCCCACCAAATGTGAAACTCTTGGTATTTGGGGTGTGAAAACCGAGCCACACAAAAGAGAGACCCATAGCTCATGGTTTTTGCTTCTTTCTTGTAGGGTTTCTCTTGTTTTGAACATGCTCTCATGGTGCTTGTTTGGTGCTACGGTTTTGAGCCATTTTCAATGATATGATGCAGATTTTCTTCTTCCCTTGACTTACTCTTGGTTGTCTTAACTCATTGGTGGTGAAAATCCATTCATTCCTTCTTCCATTCGCTTGTTTTTTATGTTTGAAGCTTTAGCTTTTAAGCTTTTCTGTGCATTTCCATGGTGATTGTTGGGTTTGAGTGACTTTATATTTTCGTTTTTCCTCTCCTTTACTGCTGTTCCTCACGTTTTTCTTTGCATTTTGGTTGGTTGGTTGATGAAAATGAGGTTCTATGTGAGTTTTGGGTTAAAGAGAGCTTAAGGTGTTGTGTGGGTGTTGTGGGTTTGGCTCTGCCCGGCCACCTTCCAATTCTGCGTTAAATTTTTTGTTTTCTAGGTAGTTTTTATTTTGTCTTGTGTACAGTTTTGCATGTTTCTCTTGATTTCTGGACCTTGTTTAGGTTGTAAATGTGTTTCTCACTCCATTGATACTCTCATTGGCTTGAAATCCTTGCTTTTCTTTGCTTGGAAAGATGATTATGATGTTTGAGAGGGTGATTGATTGTGACAGAAATACCCTGTGCGAGATTTGAGCCACTTGATATTCTTTCTTGTGTGTGATATGTCTCTTGATTGCTTGCACATATGCCTTGGGTTGACTCTTTTTGATGTTTCTTGATTGATATGCATGTTTGGAAGTGATAAAGGCAGTTTTGTTGTTGAGCCTCTCTAGCCAAATGAGCCTACCTTGTTGTGATCCTTTGATAGCCCCTTTGAGCCTATGCTTTCCCCATTTCTTTGTTTTGAAGCTGATACACTAGTCCTAACTGAAAAACCATGTTTACCTTAACCTTAGGGAATTTTGGAGCTTTGGAATTGTTTTGGGAATAAGTGTGGTCTCTTGGGAGATTCAGAGAATTGGCTAGTTTCCTCTTCTTATTTTGTTTTGTAAATATGTTGTGTATCTTGTCTCTTAGAGTTTTGTTCTGAAAAGGGAGAAAAGAAAAGAGACAAGATGAAAAAAAAAGAAAAAAAATACAGAAAAATGAGAAAAATAAATAAAAATTGTGTGAATAATGGAGTCAAGAAGAGGATTGAATTAGAGGGTTTTGGGTGTGATTTGACTGTGTTTAAACTTGTTCCTCATTGCTCCTCTATTCCTTTGGGTTTGTAGCTTCTTATCCACATTTATCCTCCCTTGTCCTTGGCCCCATTACATCCATAAAAGACCTTTTGATTTGAACATGCATATGTTTTGAGTGCTAATATTAGAGGCTTGCCAAGACTGTTTGTTGCTTGCTTTCTTGAGTACATTGAGTTGACATTGTTTACCTTAGACACTTAAGAGAAACACTGATAGTGTGCATCTGTGAGGTTCTGTTGCTTTTGATTCACCTCTTGAACTGATTGATTATTTTGCCATGCTTGGAATAGCTTGGATGATTTCTCTAAGTATTTGTTTTCTTTGATTCTGTGTGGATACTGTCTACTACTTTTCCTTGTCCAGATTTCTTATTCTAAATGGCATGTGATAAATGTGTGTTAGCTTTAAGAAACCATATACCGTGCCATACATGTTAAAATGATGTTCTTCTAGCCCTTTTCTTCCTTGGACCATCTTGGCTCTTGATCTTGATCTCCTGGCTTCCATTCAAAACATGTGAAAAATATTTGACCTTCTTGTGTTGGCTCTTTAAGTTCCTGTTGTAGTTTCCGGGCCATCTGTCCGTTACAGGACCTCGATGCAGGCTGCTAGGACCCCGTGTATCACGTCTCCTAGGGACTGCTCCAGCTGGCTCATCCCCTCTACAATACTGACGAAAATAGGAGGCATTAATAGCACTCCTCGGCCTCTCGAACGGTGGAACTGAAGTGTCCACTCCCGCCTGCTGGCACTGATGGGTGTCGCACCCCATGCAAAATTTAATGTGCATAAAGAATGCAGTATAGACTAGGAAGTGACTCCTAGGTCGTGTCTCAAGGACCAAACTGTGGTTCGAGAATCAGGTCAAACACGAAGTGGGGGGGGGAGCGTTGCTGAAAAGTTTGTAAATGCAGATAAACAAAATCAAAACACGGATGCAAACAGAAATCAAAATAGAAATGTGAAACGAAATGTAAATAGGAATGCAAAGATGGAATAAAATACAGAATAAAAACGGCTGGTCATTAACTCAATTACTATGCTTCCAATCACAGATTAACGACAAGTACACACAACTAAGCGAAGGCTAATTCGGTCTTCAAAAATGCAAACTAAGCAAATGCAATGCTCAATTCCAATCAGCCATCCACCATTCAGTCTAATCAACTAAGCAAAGATTAAACACCTATTAGGCAACTAAGCGTATACCTAATCGCAGGCAAACAACAAATTAAATATTGAGCCGAATCAGAGCATTAGTATGACAATTAAAGTGCTAAAATCTCAAGGAAACAATGTAATATCGCTAAAGACCAGCCCAACTAACTTAAATTAACATCACAATTAAATGAAATAAAACTTGCGTGACCCACTTAAAAAGTAATTGACCACAAAAACATCCTATGTTGTTAAAATGCAACGACGAATACAATTTAAACACCAAGCAGCAGAAATAAAATTCTATTCAAACTTTGGTAAACAACTAGAATTGCAAAGATAAATCATCATTTAATGCTAGTGAATTTGCAACCATAAACTAATAAAAAAAATCATCAAAATTCAACACTTAAAATAAAAGTCGTGAACAATTAAACCATGCAGCCATGCGCTTCCCTAATTTAATATTAAAAGAAAAGAAATGTGCATTGGAATAAAGAAAAGAAATGAGCTTGGAATAAATAAATCGTAACAGCAAAGAAATTAACAATTGTTAAATAATAGAAATAACTTAAAGCATTAACAATTGTTAAATCAACCTTCTTCTCGGTTCAAGCAAGAAAGTAAAGGAAATAATAACCCCTTGGAGCTCTCCATGAAATTAATTTGTGCAGTTGCTTGCAAGGAATCAGCGTTTCTTCATAGAGAAATAAAGGCACTGTGAAGTTTCTTGAAAGCAAATGCATCACTGCTTGCAGCAAATTTAAGAAAAAAAACGCGTTTCTCTACCGTGACACCAGTGTTATCTCTAATTAAAACTGAATAAGCCTTGACTCCTAAATGAAATCAGCGTATGCTAAAAACAACGTAACCATGAACAACATTCCAAGTTCCCTAAAAAATTGTTCCAGCAGCAAAAAGAAAAAAGAGAGTGACGAATGTTCCTTTCCATTCAACGAAAATAAAATAAAATAAAGATGCTTAAACCAATAATCTCAAACTAACACCAAATGAAAATGAAAAGAAGATGCATTTCTTTCATTCATCCATAATCAAAGAAAGCTAACATGGTAAAAGAAATGTTCCAGCACCCAAAAGAAAAAAAATTCTCGGTCTGGCCAAAGAATGTAAGTGACGGCTGGGGTGCTACTAAGAGGCCAAGTGTTGCCTCTAAAATGGGTGGGTCCACCCTAAAATAAAAGGAAACCCTAGGGTGACAAGTAACCTACAATTTGGGCCCATCATAATTTTTTAACAATGGCCCAATGTGCAAAAGTTTGTCCAAAAAGTTCTAACAATTAAAATTACAATACGATTAAAATTTAAAATGTCTAAATGGAGAGCCTTGAATTTATTTGGTGTCCTCCAAATGTCCCAAATTGTGTTTCCAAAATTTTCCCTGAAAATAATAATGCAAATAATTAGCTCAGAAAATTCAGATTAATTAAAATTAGAATTTCCAGTCAAATTAAGCATAATTAGGAAAAACGGAAAAATACCGGACAATTAAGCACAATTTCCTGATTAATTCTAGCACAATAAACTAAGTAAATCAATAAAATATCGACTCATCAGGCACAAATAGGTAATCAGTGATGGATGTCCTAGTGGCATCCTGTTGCTCACGGTGTTGGCGCAACTCATAATCTCACTAGTGATGATCTTCCCAACGTTCACTTCCATCTGCATCAACATACAGTAGATGACCAAAATCCGATGCAAAGTGATATCGGAAACATGAGAGCAGGGCTGGATGTTAGCATGTGTAAATGCCATCCAGTATTTGGCTAGGGGGTTAAGTCTGCCCTCAAGATGTTCACCAGTGCTCCGATTAGGTTTCTCTGAAAGTGCCTCCCAAGGATGCACATAACCCTCTCAATCTCCTCATAATCCCGGGCCTCCCCCAGTATGGTAGCATACATACACTGCTCTCCTGGCCACTCAGTCCCTAGAAAAGCGTTGATGGTATCTGGATCATAGTTGATCAAATGTCCACGTACATAGCTCATGTACCTCCCTGCAGACACTCCTCCTCTTGGCAAGGCATTTGCATAAAACTCCTTTATCAACTCAATATTGGCTGGTGCTAGATAGGTTGTCAGTCTCTCCCAACCTTGCCTCTCAATTTCCAGACCAAATTCTGGAGCCAAGTCAGGAATGTACATGGCTTGTCTCTGCATCAGCAGTCACCTTTCTTGGACTATAGCAAAGTGTTCCTCATGGTTCCTTGAAAGCAACCTTGAAGAATAAAATCTTCTAGGTCTCTCTGGTTCCTTCCTCTTATTGCCCATTGTCTTAACTCTCTTTGAAGTAGACATTCCTACATAAATCAATTTAATCCAACAAAATTCATAGAAACATCATTAGAGGTTAGTGCATCATCAAATCATATAATTCTATGAGGAAAAACAGGGCTCCTCA
Organism: Vigna radiata var. radiata; assembly: GCF_000741045.1. Classification (NCBI taxonomy): domain Eukaryota; kingdom Viridiplantae; phylum Streptophyta; class Magnoliopsida; order Fabales; family Fabaceae; genus Vigna; species Vigna radiata. Next base: position 5,323 of record NW_014543819.1, on the reverse strand, counting down.
TCACTCAAGCATCCAAAAATTTCAATTTTTAAGCAAAGCAGCTGCAGATCGCCCAGTGTCAAAAGAGACCGCCCAGGCGGTTTGCCTCAAATCGTGCTACCGCCCAACGCCAAAAAATACCACTCAGCGGTGGTGGCTAGGGTTTTTCAAAATCCTTGCCTCTTTGATCCTAATCTCCACTTTTTTACTAAAATCATCAATCCAGACCAAAATCATGCAATTCAATCGGGTCAAACAGTTCCTATTCTCTCAATTCATGCATAAAAATCAAAAACCCTAATTTATCATGTTCCTAAGCATGTTCTTCAACAAATCCCTAAAATAGAAACCTTAATCAATGAATTTGCATACTTACTTGAGTGGAGATGGTGAATGCTTGCAGAAAATTTGCTTAATTGATGATGTATGACCTCTCCAATGCAAGTCCCTCAACCAAAAACCCCAAACTTTAACAAAGTAATGGTGAAAAATTGAATTTTTGGTGAGTGGGTGAATGAGAAAGTGAGGAAATCTATCAAGAATGCTCTTGAAAGTGAAAGAAGGGTGCTAGGGCTTAGAGAGACTGCTCAAGCGAAATGCAGAGAAGAGTTTCAAAATGTCAAATGTGAGAAACCGCTCAGCTTTTAAGCAAAGCGAAAACCCCTCAGCGTCGCAACCGCTCAGCGGCAAAATGCACCGCTCAGCGGTTTGCGCGTGATTGCTCTTCTTCCTCTTTTTGCTTACTTTCATTCCCTCTAGCACTTAATTTCAACATTCAATTTTTCAAATGTATACCTTTCCCCTCTCAGATGTAATCATTCACATGTAATGCACTTAACATAAGATTAAAACAAAACAATCAACTGAATTGCCTTCCAAGCAGTGCTTGTTTAACGTCACGAGCCTGACCCAAACCTGATTAGCACTTATCAGTAAGTGCTTCTCCTTCCAACACCCTTTAGTAGGTGTACTTACCTTGTATCCTTCAGTAGATACATATAAAATTTTAGCATCCCTCAGTAAATGCTACCCAAAAATTGTTCAAAAATTCAATAAAGTACAAAATCAAATACCCTACAACTGCAAATATTTATACAAAGTGGGATTTAGATAAAATCAATTCACTTAATCTCAGTTGGGATCTTCATCAACCCAACTCATTAGCTGCTTTCTATCCTCCCTTTTTATAGCTCTTGTGAATGGTTTCTTGATGTCAATCTTGCCATCTTCTCTATTCTTAATAACAAGCGACTTCTTGCCTTTAAATCTCACTTGTGCTCCTATTGGAATTGGTGTGTATTCAGTGTGGATAGTGCCCCCTTTGTCAACCTCCTCTTCTTTAGGTACCTGCAAAACATTACAACTATTAGAATTGGTACATGTTGTGTTGTCCTTTAGTGCAGCTTCTCTTCTTGCCTTCTTATGCTTGGCTTTCTTTTTAATCCTAGTGCTTTTCTCCTCAAAGCCAGTATAAAAGAGTACATTCTCTTTGTCTTTCATTATGATCTTTGCATCATGAATACTAATAGACTTCTTGGATGTGGCCATGAAAGGTCTTCCAAGAATTATTGGAATTCTTTTTGTACTTTCCCTGCTCATGATGATAAAATCAGCTAAGAATTCTAACTGCTCCACCTGAACAACTACATTTTCTACCATACCCAATGGTATTTTAACTGAACCATCCACCATTGTCACTGTGAGAATAGATGGCTTTAATGTTAAGCCTCCAATTTTATTGAACAATTTCATGGGCATCATATTAATGTTAGATCCAGAATCTATCATTGCTTCTCCTATATCAACCTCATTAATCTTACATGCCAAATTCAAGCAACCTGGATCTTTTACTTTAAGCAGATAATTCCTTGGAGGTTGAATCTCAAACTCCTGCTCATCATCATCTTCGTCTAAATCTATCATATCTCCAAGATAGAATTTCATTCTTGCAGGAATCTATTTAATAATTGAAGGCAAAATAGTCATTTGATAATAACTTCCTCTTTTCTGTTCATTACGACTATCTCGTGCTTCCTCTTCTTCTTCTCCTCCACTGCTACTCCTACTCTCAATGGCTTCACCTTCCTCTTTTTGCTCACTGCTTTCAAACTCTTCAACTTCCTTGTAAACTCTTCCTTTCTCAAATGTCACAACAGCTTTGCACTCTTCTTTAGGGTTAACATCAGTATTAGCCCTAAACTGGTTCTTTTCAGTAGTTTCTACTCTTTTTGACAGTTGTCCAATTTGCATCTCCAGTGACCTAACAGCAGCCTGATCACTGGTGCGATTTGAATCATAGACATTCATGAATTCATCAAATCTTGTACTCATATTTTGGACAACATCTGTCAAATGTCCAACCTGCTGTCACATATTTAAAGGTTGTTACTGCCTGAAGCTTCCTTGTTGCCCTGATGGGTTATTTTGTTGTTGACCTATACTTGGATGATTCTTCCAACCTTGGCTAGGATTGCCCTGATTGAAATTCCCTTGTCTATACTGATATTGGTTTCCCATATAGTTAGCTTCCTGTTGCACCTCCTCAGGTATAGCACATTAACCATTAATATGGTCTCCACCACAAAGATTACATAATTGTTGTGCTTGAGAAACATTACGGAGCTCCTTTGGAAGTTGTGAAAGGATCTTTGTCAATGTATCTAGCTTTTGAGTCAAAAGATGATTTTGAGCTAGCATTGCATCATTTGTAGGTAAGTGCAAGACTCCTTTCTGTTGTGTTGGTGCGCCCCTTTCACTATATGCTTCTTGACCATTAGCTGTCATTCTCTCTATCAAGTCATAAGCTTCATCCTCAGTCTTCTGTTTAATGTCACCTCCAGTTGAGGCATCCAACATCATCTTAGACTGCATATTCAGTCCACCAAGGTAAGCAAGAACAATGGTTGTCTTGTCAAATCTGTGAACTAGAGTTTTCCTGAGTAATCCTTTGAATCGCTCCCATGCTTGACATAGAGATTTGTTGACAAATTGGGAAGCGTACCAAATCATTCAAGTAATAATAAAATGGTAAGTTCAAGTATCATTTTCCCAAGAGACTCACGGCACTAAACTGTTGTGCTTTTGCTTAACCAATCAAGACTATAAAAATAATATTTTGGGATTTTTTATAAAGTGCAGAAAAATAAACATGAATGCAATTTGATCAATTGAGGTTAAACACAAAACAATGGATGAATGGATGTTGTTGAGTACTAACAATTTCATCTATTCC
>NW_014543819.1:0-1772 GCF_000741045.1 Vigna radiata var. radiata | reverse complement strand
GGTATTGCAAAATCAAGAGATTACTCACCAGTTCATGTCATTATTGTACGTCCCCATATCAATAAAGACAAACATCAATATACCGAATGAGTTAAACGATAAAGGCCTTAAGCACAGATGATAACCCAACAATAATCAATCAAAACATATGGAGACCATATAAATAATCAATAGTTTCAATAGGATTTAGTTTACCATCGTCATGGAGAAACTAGGTGAAGAATGGAATGAAAGAGATACAAACCCTAAAAACGAGAAAAGGAGAGTTGTCACCATCTTCAAATCTACCCCAAAGGGGTGAAAANTGTGTTTTTGTGCCTAAGCCATCAAAAGGTACCAACCTTAAGACGTTCTGGCCTTTAAATAGGGCATAAAAAGGACATAAAACAAGTCCAAGCCCAAACAGATCATAAAAAATAACATAAAACAGGTCCAGGCCCAAGTCCAGCGAGCCACCGCCAGGCGGTTTAAGTGTGCCACCCGGCGGTTTCCCATAATCTACCGCCACCGCCCATCGGCAATCGCCACCGCCCGGCGCTGGTCAATTGTGCACTGGTTGACTGGTTGACTTTTCCTGGTTGACTGGTTGACTTTTCTACATATCTTCAACCTTTCTTTCCTTTTCTTGAGTCTAAGACCTTCATCTTCAACTCCATTCTTTATTTTTCTCAAATTAGCTACAAAACAATGCAAAATAAGCATAAAATCGCTAAAAACAATTTTTGACTCTCTCCAGACTCATTTATTGAGTTTTGCTTGATTTTAAGCTCATTCCGAGTAGTAAAGGGTGTAATTTGGTCCAAATTGACATATGAAAATAACTATTTTTCAACTTTCATCAATACCCCAAACTTAGAATTTTGCTTGTCCTCAAGCAAAACAAAACAAAATAACACATAAAAACAAAACTTGGCTTTACACTGTTTCATCCAATGCCTCAACAATCCCGAGGTACATGACAAAACCACTCAATTCAATATCCTCAGTGAAATCCAAAATAAGATGCATGCATGCTTTCAATCCAGAGATTGCACAATAGATGTTCTACACTATGAATGATCAATCCATTAAGAAAAAATGTACTCATGAAAATTAACAAATCATACCAAGCAAGTGTTTCACTCAATCCCTCAAGTGTTTAAGGTGACACTCCACTCTCTATTGTTCACAAGTTACATGAAACGAAATTGCCATTCATCTCAAACAACCAACATCTTTACATGCGAATGTCATCAAAAGGACTTTTCCAAGGCTTGTAATGAGGTTGGACTAACAAGAAAAATTGGTTTTTCTAGAATGCAAAATCCTTGAGTCAAGAGAGCTAACAACATACTCAATATTTAAACACAACTCTCTCACCAATCTCTCTCATTCCCAACTTTTCCCTTTTCTTTTTCTTTTGCATTGAGCTCTTCTTCATGCTTTTCTTCTTTTCTTTTCTTTTTCTCATGAATTTTTTCTTTTCACATTATTTGAGCTCAATGCTTTTCATTTGCTTTTTTTTTTCAATTTTCCCGCGTACAACCCCAAACTTCAACCTTTTCATCACATACAATTAAGCTCATCCCAACTCAAGGTAAAGAATTTAAAAACAAGGGTTCACATATTGTTTAAGGCTAAGGTTCAAAAAGGGTTTAATAATTCAAGCACTTTGGGTGAAAATTTGGCTAGAGAAGGGTTTTCAAAAATGGCCTTGATCATATGACATTCACATGCAATTCAATCGATCATCAAGATTAAGGCAATATCATCCATGTTTTCCTGTGAACAAT
>NW_014543818.1:11133-12501 GCF_000741045.1 Vigna radiata var. radiata | reverse complement strand
GAAAAATGGAAGAAGAATGAAAGAGCAAACCCTAGAAAAGATGAAAAGGAGCCTAAGCATCCAAGAGATCCTCTCCAGAGAGCAAAATTAGGTCTGGTCATCTTCCCCTGTCAAAAGAATGACTCTGAATTCGTAGTAGGGGTATTTATAGGTGAGGAGCGCGTCAAAATCAGGCCCAAGTTCAGCGAGCCACCGCCGGGAGGTTCAAGTGTGCCGCCCGGCGGTTTCCATAACCTGCCGCCACCGCTCGGCGGCAACCGCCATCGCCCGGCAGTTTCCCTCGCCACCGCCCGGTGGCAATCGCCAGCCCCGACAGTTTCTCTCAGCTTGAGTCAACGACCTGTATCTTCAACTTCATTCTTCACTTTTCTCAAATTAGCTTCAAAACAATGCAAAACAAGCATAAAACCGCTAAAAACAGCTTTTGACTCTCTCCAGAGTCATTTATTGAGTTTTGCTTGATTCTAAGCTCGTTCCGAGTAGTAAAGGGTGTAATTTGGTCCAAATTGACATATGAAAATCACTGTTTTTCAACCTTCATCATTTCTCATCTGTGCTTAATGCTTTTACCGTTTAACTCATTCGGTAACTATTGTCTGTCTTTATTAATACGGGGACGTACAATAATGTCATGAACAGGTGAGTAATTCCTTGATTAAGCAATACCACCTAGGGATAGGGACAGGACGATCAATTGTTTTTCACTTCTGCTCTATAATGTTGTATTAATTGCTAGGGGAGGCTAGGGATAGCAAGCCAGTAATTAGTATTAGGCTCTTTTCGCCGAGGGATCGGGTTAAGGGTAGGCTAAGAAAGTTGCATGACAATTAGTTAATCAAGCTAATAAATCAAGAGGAGTAAATAAGAGAGAGCGGATAAGATGAAATTGTGAACCCCCAACAACTTCATTCATCCATTGTTTTCTACTCGTCAATTGAATCAATCTCTTTTGCATGTTTATATTTTGTTCTCATACCCAATTATTTAATTTTTATTTTTAAGTCTTACGATATTAATTCACACGAACGATAAGGCTTTCGAGTCTCTTGGGAAATCGATACTTGGACTTACCATTTATTATTACTTGATACGATTTGGTACGCTTGCCAATCCGTTAATAGACCCCACCAATTTTAGGGGTTTTGGATGGCATTTTAGAGCAATTTCCGAGACACACAAGGGGAGCTCTCCACTTTTCATTTTTCACTTTGCATGTATGAACTCTCTCTTGGAGACCATGTAGGGTTTTACGTTTTTGGAGCTATGGAATGACCAAGATCATGTTTTTCTTCTTCTCTTACTTAAATCTTGTTTATCTTTGCTTGGTGGAAGTGAATCCCTCACCCATTTTCCTTTCATTTCTTCTTG
>NW_014543818.1:0-1633 GCF_000741045.1 Vigna radiata var. radiata | reverse complement strand
TCCCTAGGTGGTATTGCTTAATCAAGGAATTACTCACCAGTTCATGACATTATTGTACGTCCCCGTATCAATAAAGACAAACAACGGTTATCGAATGAGTTAAACGATAAAAGCATTAAGCACAGATGAGAACCCAATAATTGATAATCGAAGCATATGAAAATCATATAAATAAACAAGAGTTTCAATAAAAGAGAGTTAAGAGGTTACATCTTTCCCCAGCAACGAATAAGATTAGTTCCTCATCGTCATGGAGAAACTAGGTGAATAATGGAATGAAAGAGATAGAAACCCTAAAATGGAGAAAAGGAAAGTTGTCACCATCTCCAAATCTAGCCCTAAAGGGGTGAAAAGTGTGTTTCTGTGCCTAAGCCATGAAAAGATACAAACCCTAAGACGTTCTGGCCTTTAAATAAGGCATAAAAATGACATAAAACAAGCCCAAGCCCAAATAGATCATAAAAAATAACATAAAACAGGTCCAGGCCCATCTGACAACCGCTCGGCGCCTAATTTCACCACCGGGCAGTTTCCCTCAAGCCGCAGCACCGCCCGGCGCTCAATTTCACCGCCCGACGCTGGTCAACTACACTCTGGTCAACTTTTCAGCATTCTGATCAACTGGTTGACTGGTTGACGTTTCTGGTTGACTGACTGACTTTTCTGCATTTTGTTTGACTTTTCTGCACTCCAACCATTTGATAATTCAACCATTCTTTCAAATCATTCCAAAAACCTACAAAATCAAGGGAATTTAACGATAAAATCATAAAACATGTCCTCAACTCTTTTATTCACAAAACTAAAGAAAAACAAGCAAGTTTCTAAGTCAAAAGGGTGCATTTGATATCAAAATTAAGTATGAAAATGACTGTTTTTGAACCTTTATCAACAACCCCAAACTTTAAACTTTGCTTGTCCTCAAGCAAACAAGATGAAACTTAGTCTTCCACAAATCAACACAATGGTTCAATCACATTCAAAAGCTCTTTCTTTCAAAATAGGTAATCACTCAAATCAACTCATCAATAAAATTTAGTCAAGATGTGCACATGCTTTGATTCAATTAACTCATTGTGGTGTTCACATAATCACCTAATATCCAACAGATGTTATTCTCATGAATGGTCAGTTAACTAAGCATAGATGTAATCATGAATTCATGGAATCATTCCTCACCAGATAAAGTGTTTCACTCAATCACACAGGTGTTTCAAGAGGTCACTCCTTCCCTCTACTATTTACATGTCACATAGAGCAAAATTGCCTTTCATTTGGCACAATCAAACATCGTCACTTACACATGTCATCACAAGGACTTTTCAAGGCTTATAATGTGGTTAGGCTAATAAGGAAAATTGGTTTTTCTAGATAACAAAACCCTTGAGGTAAGAGAGTTATTATACATTCATAGTCCAAGCACAAACTCTCTTTTTACCAATCTCACTCATTCCCAACTTTCCCCTTTCTTCACATTGAGCTTTTCTTTTCATGCTTTGCTTTTTCTATCTTTTTCATCTTTTCTCATGCATTTTCTTTTCAACTCATAAGCTCAATGCCTAACTTTTCTTTTTCTTTTTCAATTCTCCTAACAACCCCAAACTTGAACCTTTAACAATATCCCAAAAATATT
>NW_014543817.1:287249-356587 GCF_000741045.1 Vigna radiata var. radiata | reverse complement strand
TTATATACGGATATAACCGTATATAAGTTATATACGGATATAACCGTATATAAGTTATATACGGATATAACCGTATATAAGTTATATACGGATATTTCCGTATATAAATTTACCTACGAGGGTTTTATATACGGATTTTTGTCCGTATATAAGCCGTATATAACCAACAGTTATATACGGATTTTGGGCTTTATATACGGATTTGGACTGTAGATAATGACTTTTTTTCTTGTAGTGAAGCTTCGTCGAAAGAAGAGGATGAAGAATCCTCCGGAGAAGAGGCAGAAGATGGCGAAGAGGATGAAGAATCCTCCGGAGAAGAGGCAGAAGATGACGATCTTCCACCTCACATCACCAAAACCAACGGCTAGTGCACTTAACAGAAATAGACTCCCCTTTATGCCACAGGCCAACAAGACATCACACTTCCAAGAAAGAATCACATAATTGTAACCAGATGGAGGAGACAGGCTTGGCCATAGGTGTCGATGCATTCGGCGGCACAAGCGGCGGATACGTCGGCAAGAAGCACCCATCAGTAACAAATTTAATGAGAGGGAGAAACCCAATGGAGGAGGAAAGGTCCTAGTCATGAAACGTGAGGCGAAACCCGTTGGTGGAGGAATAAACCACAACGCAGTAACCTGAAGAACCAAATCAGAACCCAAACACGAGAGCGAGGTCTGGCGGAAGTGGGTCACACCAAGGAGCAGAGACTAAAACTCAGATCTACTAAAATATAGCCCAAACGAGTTGTCACCGACCCTAGGAATGGGCTCGGGAGGCTTCGGCGACCCTGTCTGCGGCGTCGGCGGCGAGTGGGTCTCGCCGGAGGTGGGTGCGTGGGCTACACGCGCCGGCGACGGTTGCGGCGCGTGGAGGCGCGTGGAGGCTCCGTTGACGGAGTGACTTCCGGCTCTGTGATCGCCGGTGTTGGGCGCACCTTTCTGCCCTATCGACGACCCCAACCGGCGACAACGGCAGCGACGGTGGTCGGACAGCGGTGGCAGTGCAACTTGGTGGACGGTGGACAGCGGTGAAGAGCGGTGGTGCACAGCGGAAAAAGCAGCGAAGGCAGTAGTGTTGGATTATTCGAAGAAGAAACTTTCGGTCCCAAAGGGAATGGGTTCGAATCCCACTCTAATGATACTCAGACAAACTCTCTATTTGGCAATACTGGAAAAAAGAACAGAACTTGGCTAGGGCAATTGGAGCCCATTAAAAACACAGGTTAAAAAAAAAGAATTTTAGGGGCCGTCGGCGACCATGACGGCCGGCCGCCGGCAGACAGCAAAGACAGCAGAAGCGGATCAGACAAGCTCTAATACCATGTGGAAAATAATACTGATTTATTATTCAAATCATAAAAAATACATTATGATATCCTTTATTTGTAGTAATCTAATTCTCCTAAAAAGGGAAATAGGAAAACTAGGAAATCTTGAAAAAATAAAATAAAATAAAAGATTATGTATCTATTTCCTCTAATTAGGAAGATTCTAAAAGATATTATCTCAAATTACAACAGTCTACACCAGCAGCGAGAGTGGTTAGGACATCTACAGTGTGTGCTAGATGTCCAATGGTAGTGAAGGGACATTTTTTTAGAGTGAATCTTATTTGTTTACCTTTTCAAGGATTATAGGTAATATTGGGGATCGATTGATTGTCTGTCAATCGTATTCTCATAGATTGTGGTGAGAAGAAATTGTTGTTTCTAGAGGTCAAAGAGTTAGTATTGTTGTCCTGCAATCAAGTGTGGCAAGAGTTAAATGAAGATTTTAGTTGTTTTCTTGTATTAACTTATATGGAGGTGGAGTAGAATAAACATGTTATAGATCATTCAGTAGTGAATGATTTCCTTGATGTGTTTCCTAAGGAAGTGCCAGGGTTGCCTCCTTAGAGGAAGGTTGAGTTTTCTATTGATCTGGTGCCTGGTGCAGGGCCAGTATCAATATCTCCTTACAGGATGGTGTTAAGTCCCTAGCAAGTGCACCAGATCGTTATCAAGTAATATAAAACGGGTAAGTCCGAGTATCGTTTTCCCAAAGGACTCTTAGGCCTTAATTTTCATGTAAATAGATCGCGTAAGACTTGAGAAAGAATTAAATTTAAGTGTTGTGATGTAAAGGACGAAAGTAAACATGCAAATGCAAGTGAATCAATTGGTTAGGAAAATATATAGATGAATGGAGTTGTTGGGGTTTACAATTTCATTTTATCCACCCTCTTATATCTACTTTTCTTATTTAATTTGCTTTATTATCATATTGTCATGCAAACTTTCTTAGTTTACCCTAAACCCAATCTCTTGGCGGAAAGAGCCCATTACTAATTACTGGTTTACTATCTCTAGTCTCTCCTAGTAGTTAGCAATGCATTATAAATATAAGCAAAATACAATTGATTGTCCTACCCCTATCTCTAGGCGGTATTAGCTTAATCAAGGAATTTCCTACCAGTTCATGACATTATTGTACGTCTCCGTATCAATAAAGACAAACAACATTTACAGAATGAGTTAAACGATAAAAGCATTAAGCAAAGGTAAGGAACCCAACAATTGATAATATAAGCATATGCAAGCATATAAAGAAATAAGAATTTTGATATAAGAGAGTTTCAAAAGATTACATTGTTCCCCAACAACAAAGGGTTTAGTTCACCATTGACATGGTGAAACTAGATGGAATAAAATGAAAGAATGGAAGAATAAACCCTAAATTTGGTAGATTGGAGCCTAAACATCCAAGTAACCACCTCCAAGGTGTGTAGAATAGCTCTGGACGTCTCTGTCTACCAAAAGATTACTCTGAAGGTCGCACTGAAGCTATTTATAACACAAAAAAGTAACAGAATTTCAGCCCAAGCCCAGCAGACAACCGCTCAACACCTAATTTGGCCGCTGAGCGGTTTCCTTCTAACCGCGCCACCGCTCAGCGGTTTGTCCTTAATCGCAGAATCGCTCAGCGTTGGATTTTTGACGTTAAGCAGTGCATAGACTCTTCTTTTCTTCCTTTTTCTCCTTCTTTCTTGAGTCTAAGTCCTTCCTACTTCACTTCCATCCTCAATTCCCATGAAAACCCTACAAAACAATGCAAAACAAGCATAATATCTCTAAAAATAGCTTTTGACTCTCATGTGACACAACTTAAGTGTTTTACTTGATTCTAAGCTCATTCTAAGCCATAAAGGGTGTGTTTTGATATCAAATTTAAGCATGAAAATAACGGTTTTTAGACCGTTATCAGATGGCTCCAGCAGAGTGAGCCAAGCTGAAGAAACAGATTGAGGATTTGCTTGAGAAGCAGTTTATCCGACCTAGTGTTTCACCTTGGGGTGCGCTTGTGTTGCTTGTGAAAAAGAAGGACGGTAGCTCCACATTGTGTGTGGACTACATGCAGTTGAATAAACTAACTATCAAGAACAAGTACTTGTTGCCTAGGATTGACGACTTAATGGATCAGTTGCATGAAGCTACAATATTCTCCAAGATAGACCTGAGTTTAGGTTATCATCATATTCTTGTCAATGCAGGTGATGTATAGAAAATTGCCTTCGGGTCTAGATATGGTCACTATAAGTACGTGGTTATGCCTTTTGGTGTAACTAACGCTTCATCCATATTCATGGACTACATGAACAAAATCTTTCGTTCGTTTCTAGATAAGTTTGTTGTTGCCCTTATAGATGGCATACTTATCTATTCCAAGACCCGTGAAGAGCATGTGGAGCATCTTAAGACAGTGCTTGGGGTGTTGAGAGAGAAGAAGTTGCATGCGAAGTTGTCTAAGTGTGAATTTTGGATGGAAGAAGTTCATTTTCTGGGGAATGTGATATCAGCTGGAGGTATCTCTGTTGATCCAGCTAAGGTGCAGGCAGTGCTTCAGTGGGAGAGACCTAAGTCTGCCACTGAGATTAGGAGTTTCGTATGTTTGGCAAGCTATTATCGTCGCTTCATTGAGGGTTTCTCAAGGATAGTGACGTCATTGACTCAATTGACGAGGAAAGATCAACCTTTTGCTTGGAAGAATAACTGTGAGTCTAGTTTTCAAGAGCTAAAGCAAAAGTTGACTAACGCTCCAGTGTTGGTGATCCTTGACACAGGTAAACCTTTTGAGGTTTTCTGTGATACTTCCTATCAATGACTAGGTTATGTGTTGATGCAGGAAAGGAAAGTGGTCGCTTATGCTTCAAGGAAACTCAAGGTGCATGAGAATAATTATCCCACTCTTGACTTGGAGTTGGCAGCAATTATGTTTTCCTTGAAGATTTAGAGACAATATCTTCATGGTGCACAGTTTCAAGTATTCAGTGATCACAAGGGTTTGAAGTACCTCTTTGATTAGAAGGAACTGAACATGAGGCAAAGGAGGTGGATGGAGTTCTTGAAAAATTATGAGTTTGATCTCCTCTACCATCCTAGAAAGGCAAATGTTGTGGTAGATGCCTTGAGTAGGAAGGCGGTGCATGTGTTTGCATTGATGGTTAGAGAGTTAGAGTTAGTAGAGAGCTTTAGAGATTTAAGACTGTAGGTGGAGTTAGACTCAGACGGTATCAGGTGCAGTAGTCTTGTGGTGTCGAGTGATCTGTTGGGTTGTATTAGAGAGAAACAGTTGGTAGACATCGAGCTATAGAGATTAACGGGTTTGATTGACACAGATCAGGGCAGAGACTTTGTTTTTGGGGCTAATGGTATTATGAGGTTCAGAGGTACAATCTGAATTCCTGATGATGGTGAGCTGAGGAGATTGATCCTTGAGGAAGGTCATCAGAGTTGTTTTAGCATGCATCCTGGCATGACTAAAATGTATTAATACCTCAAGGAATCTTTCTGGTGGTCTGGGATGAAGGGAGATGTAGCACGGTTTGTATCATCTTACTTGACCTGTCAGAGGGCTAAGGTGGAGCATCAGAGACCTGGTGGTTTGTTACAGTAGTTGGAGATTCCTAAGTGGAAATGGGATAGAATAGCTATGAATTTTGTTACCCATTTACCATGGACAATTAGGGGTCATGATGCCATTTGGGTGATTGTAGATAGGTTAACCAAGAGCGCTCGTTTCTTGGTAATTAATTTGAGAATGTCAATGGCAAAGCTGGCACAATTGTATTTTAGAGAGGTTGTGAGATTGCATGGAGTGCCTTCCAGATTGTATCAGATAGAGATCCGTACTTCACTTCGAGATTCTGGTAGACGCTATAGAGTGAGATAGGCAGCAAACTACAGATGAGTTCAGCTTATCATCCCCAGACTGATGGCCAATCGAAGAGGACAATTCATTCACTTGAGGACTTGTTGAGGACGTGTGTCTTGGATCACTTGGGAGTTTGGGATGAAGTGTTGTAGTTGATGGAGTTCACCTACAACAACAATTATTAGGCCAGCATTGGTATGACATCGTTCGAGGCACTATGTGGGAGAAGATGCAGAACGCCTCTCTATTGGTTTCAACATGGAGAGTTTGTGTTTACTAGGCCAGAGTTGATACAACAAGCTACTGAGAAGGTGAAGTTGATTCAAGAAAGGATGAAGTCATCTCATAATAGGCAGAACTCTTATGCTCATCTGAGACGGAGACCTTTGGAGTTTGTAGTCGGGGATCATGTTTTCCTCATAGTGACTCCTACTAATGGAGTAGGAAGAGCCATTTGTGTTAGGAAGCTATCTCCTAGGTACATTGGTCCTTACCAGATCTTGAGGCGTATAAGTCTAGTTGCTTATGAGATACTCATGCCTCCCTAGTTGGCGAATCTTCACTCAGTTTTCCATGTCTCACAGTTGAGGAAGTATGTGTTTGATCCATCTCATGTGTTAGAGGTTGAAGATGTGTGTGTAAAAGAAGATCTTTTAATGGAAGTACAATCTGTCAGGAATGTGGAGAGCTAGATCAAACAACTTAGAGGAAAGACCATCAGTCTAGTCAAAGTTGTCTGGGATAGTAGGACAAGTGACTATACTTAGGAGTTAGAGGGAGTCATATCCTCACCTGTTCTTTGGTAAGTCTAATTTTCGAGGTCAAAAGTTTTTGTAGTTGGGGAGAATGTGAGAACCTAGAAATTTGAGTGTTAGAGTAAATAGGTGTATTAAAATAATGAGACCGAGTAATTTATTTTAAAATAATTTTATAATATAAATATAATTTTATTAAGCTCGTCTTATTATCTTAAACATTGTCTATCTCTTTAAACTTCTTTCCCTTCATTCTATCTGATTTCTCTCTAATTTTTCTCACTTTTGGACTACCCGTTTAACGATCAGGATGTGCCCAGACAATCACTGTGTCAAGGGCTACAAATCTGTTGGAAGTCCCACATCGATTAGAGATGAGGCCATTTATGTGTATATAAGTAGGTGCAAACCTCATCCTACTAGCCGATTTTGTGGGGTTGAGTTAGGCTTAAAGTCCACTTCTAACATGGTATCAGAGCCATGATTGGAGCCCATGCTAACGATTTCTGTTGTCGTTGGGCATATTGTTCCACCCACTATCGGACCGCTATCAGACCACCCATTAAAAAGTCTAATCCCACGCTCGAGATGTATATACCTCGGCGTGAGGGGGGTGTGTTGGAAGTCCCACATCGACTAGAGATGAGGCCATTTAAGTGTATATAAGTGGGTGCAAACCTCATCCTACAAGCCGGTTTTGTGGGGTTGAGTTAGGCTTAAAGTCCACTTCTAACAAAATCCGACCGATCAATTGGGTGAGCTGGGCCAGTAAGTGGAAAACCCTTTTCTTGGTACCTAGGGTTCTTGATTTTTTGTAAAACGGTTCTGTTTTACATGAATCAAGAATCTCTCTTACTTTATTTCTAGTTGGTTGTGGTTCTAAGTTTGTTCTTCCATCATTAATCGGTGAATTGTAGGTTTTCTTAGAATTTCCTTGTGGTGCAAGCAACTTTCGGAGTAATTCTTGAGTTGTGCAGTTGTATAGAGGTAAGGGAAGCTAGAAGTTCTTTAATTTGTTTTCAATTGCTTGTGTATGTCTAGAGAATATGATGTTTGAACTATTTAAGTTGAAATCACGCTTTGTATTATCTGAGTGTGACAAAATGTGATGAATTATGAGTGTGAATGCATCAATTGATATTTTGGACTGTTTGAATGATGATTTGATCTGTTTTGGTAATATATGTGGTGATGTTTGATTGGTCATGAATTGTGATAGTTTTCTTTGTAGTAATTCATTTTGATGAAGTGGGATAGTCAAAATGAGGATATGAGGTTAGATGCTCAATTGGTCTGTTAGAGCAGCCTGGGTAAGTCAAATTTGACTTGCTTGAGTTCTTAAATTGATAAAAAAGTGTGTCCAAAGTGGTAGATTTGATTTTGGGTCTATAAGTTGTGATTTTAGAGGTTTTGAAGTAGGAATTGGGTCATAAGCACTTTAGAATATTTGTAGGAAGGTTTAGGAACATTTGTTCTAGTATAATTAGGTATATAACACAAATTGGGATGGTTAGAAGTTGGGAAAAATAGTTAGAATTAGTAAATGGAGTTTTGGTTGCATAATTGTGCAAATTTTGTGTTGTAGAATTATGCAGACTTGTTGAGCGAATAAATTCGCATGGTTATGGCGAGTTGCTCTCTGTATGAGCATTCGGACAGCGAGAAGGTGCGTTATGCGAATGGTTGAGAGGGCTGAGTCTTTTGTCTGATTGTTTGCATAGCGAATCAGTCCCTTGGGCGCCTGGTTGGGGTCTGTGACCACTGCCAATTTTATTCGAATAGCGAAGGGTGCGCTCTGCAAACTTATGGGGGGTTCTGAAGCACTAACTAGACTTTCACATAGCGAATTTGGGGCGCAACGCGAGAGGTTAAGGCGTGGTACCACTACAAGTTTATTTGCATAGGGAGATGGGTCGTTGTGCGAGAAACCTCTGGATTCGTTATGCGAGATTGTGCGTTGAGCGAATGGTCCAGGTTTTTTGTTCACTCTTTTCTCCTTTTATTTCTGATAGTGTAATTGGAGTGTCGAGTTGAAATAAAGGATTATGTATGATGAAGATTTGTAATGTGTTATGTTTTACTTATGAGGTGTGATTGGTGAACTTAACTCCAAGACTCAGGGTGAGATTCTTGGAGGTAATCGTGGTTGATGAGGTTGTTGTGTTGTATAAATGTATGGAGCTTTGAAATGGTAAGTCTATTCTGGCACTCTAATGATCATTCGTTCTTAAGTAGAGAGGAATGATGCATGTGGTGAGAGGAGGGGGAGGTTCTTGTCTATAGACTTAGAGTTTGGCCATAGAGAGTGTATAAGGACTAACCTTGTATGATGTTGGAGAGTGCCGGTTGAACTATACAAGTGCAAAGACTACCAATAGTTTGGCATTTATACTAATCCGGATGAGTCGTGTTAAGTATAAGATGCACGGGTAATCTGTGTACTTTTATTGTTTTAAATTCAAGTTGATTGTGTTAAATAATTGTATAAACATGAATATTTTTTTTATCTAGCTTACTCTTCTGTTTGTGATTGTGTTTTGTATGGGGTGTATTCTTTCTTTTGCCATGATCATCCTGTAGGTGTGAGCAAAATGAGATGAGGTGTCTCTGGAGCAGACATTGGACGATGAAGACACGGCTGAGTAGTTAGGATTAGAATAGACTTATATATAGTTTTGGTTAGTTTCTTAGTGTATTTAAAAGTTTTAAATTCTATAGTTATTTATCTAATATTTTATATTAAAATTAGATAATTATCCTTCTTATCGTATATGTGATGACTCGTTTATATAGTTTGATAATATATTTTTGGATGTTACATAAATAAAGACTTTTCTCAATTAACTTTACCAAAATTATGACAAATTCATAAAGAAAAATGAAAAAAAAAATATATATATATATATATATATATAGAATGTATAAAAGCTTATTGTAATTGAAAATCTAATAAATTAAAAAGTATTCCTAACTTTTTAGCTAATACAATGTGTAAGTAAAGATGAAGTACGGAGAAAATGATTTAGAGAGAACACACTTAAACAAACATTTTAGAAAGAAAATAAAAAGATGAAGGATAAAAATAAGGAAAAAAAAACTTTCAATATATATGTAAGATAAGAGAGAATAAAACATGAGTTGATTTTACAAACTCGATATGCAAAAGTAAATTTTAATAAATTTGTCAACTTTAACAGAAAGATATAGTTTACCATTTATCACTTAAAATTACGATTATTTATGATTATGTTTGATTCTAAAAGTTGTTGAAGAAAAAAAGATACTTCTAGCATTAGCAATATTTCATCAATCCCTTTAGAATAAACTATTAGCAATAAACAAATCTGATGAACTTAATATAAACAAATTTTAATTATATCAATTTAAAAACATTATTCAATTTAACTATATATCATTCCAAGACACCTTTATATGACTTGAGAAGTAATCTAAAGATACGATTCTATTAAATTAAAGGTTATTTTCAGTAACTTTTTTTTAGTAGAGTATAATAAGCACGTATTTTTAGATAATTATGAAAGAGCTATATTATTTTCTATATTCTTATGAATAATCACTATGTTTTGTAATTGGACAACTCGGTAAGGTTATTTCACAAAGTCAATTATAGTCAATTTTTTCTTTATTTTTTGTATAAGTTTCATTTGTGACATCCAAATAGGGATGACAATGGGTCGGTTTCGGGTCGGATATTATGATACTCGAACCCGGTCTACCGGATAAAACTGTATCCGAAACCCAACCTGCTATCCGTCTAAAAAAATCCGCGAATTTTTTTAACCAGCGGATATCCGCTGGATATCCGTTTTCAACCTGTGGATTTTTTTCAACCTGCGAATATCCGTTGGATATTTTTTAAGTTTTTAAATGAAATACAAATTAAATTAAAAAAGGGTTTAAACCTCTTTTTGGTCCCTAAGTTATAAGCGAATGTTCAGTTTAGTCCCCGTTTTTAAAAATGTAAATCTTTAGTCCCTAAGTTATAAAAAATGTATCAAATGAGTCCTTTTTTTGACTTGAAATACTGTTTTTTGTTGTTTCTTAACAACTGCTACATCTTTAGATTGCTCTGATTTGTTTCTTTTAATAATAACAACAATTTAGGTTGCTCTTTGTACTTTGACCATGAACATCAAAAAAGAACTCATTTGATACATTTTTTATAACTTATGAACCAAATGTTTACATTTTTAAAAGCGGGGACTAAACTGAACATCCGCTCATAACTTAGGAACCAAAAAGAGGTTTAAACCTTAAAAAAGAATACAAATAATATTTAAAACATATATCCAAATAAATTCAATGGATAAGTAAATAAAAGTTAAAACATAAATTCAAATTAATAAAAATTAATAGTGTAACATGTATCCAAATACAAGTAATTTTAAAAATAATTGTTCTGAAAATAAGATTCCAAGAGATGTAGAAAGAGACAAAAAGACAAAAGAATAAAACCTAATTTAAGTTTATGGATAAAAATGTAATTTCAATTTTTTAGCGGGTAACGAATATTCGCGGATCGGATAATGTAATACCCGAACCCGACCTGTTTATAAGCGGGTATTAAAATACTCGTTATCCGCGGGTTTCGGGTAGTAAATATCCGCGGATATCAACTATCCGTCGCGGATTTTATCCGTGGATATCCGTCGTCGCGAATTATATCCGCGGATATCTGCGGGCGCGGATATTTTTGTCATCCCTAATCCCAAATATATAACAAACATGTATATATAATATGATAGTCCATAATTATAATAAAGAAGAACAGTTAGAAGTTAAACTTGCACTTAAATATAGGATTACAGTCCTCCCAATTATGGTCCTAATTTAAAATGTTCACTCATAACAAAGTACTTCAAAATAACCTAAGAAGTATCTCAAGATAGCATAAGATACTCAGAGAGATCCTAAGAAGAACTAAGCTGCAGTATCGCCTCCCTCCAGGACTTGCTCCAGAGGCACCTCTTCAACATCTGTTCACATCTAAATGGATGATCATCGTAAAGGAAAAACATACAGAAGCAACACACAACACAGAAGTAAGGGTGAGCTAGGTAATCAAGCAATATACATATAAAGAGAACAATCAAAGGCATACAATTCAAACAATGCATCAAGTACTTAACACGACTCATCTGGATTTGTATAACTGTCGAACTATTGGTCGTCTTTGTAGTTGCATAGTTCAGTTGGCCCTCCCCAACACTATGCAAGGTAAATCCTCATACCAGTTTATAGCTAAACTCTAAGTCTATAGACGAGGACCTCCCTCTACTCTCACCACTTACACCGTTCTTCTCTATTTGAGTATGAACGGTGCTTAAAGTGTAGGCATAGACATACCATTTCAAAGCTTCATACAATTATACAAGACAACAACCAATCCTCTACAACTATTTCCAATCATCTCACATTGAGATGTCCAATTCATACTCAATTACATTCATACAAATCACACAAGTCTAACACATGAGCAGACATGACACTCAGCCAAGCAAACAACATCAAATTAGCCTAAACAGGAGAAGAAAAAAGTGACACTCATTGGGTCTGGTCGCATAGCGCACCAGGTCGCATGGCGAGACCAGGGGATTTTTGCATAGCGAGCACAACTCGCATAGCGAACCCTCAAACAAAGGTCATCCAAATCGCATGAAATCATTCCATATACATTACCAGACAATAGCAGTCCCAAATGAACCATTAAAGCAAACAAAACCCCGTAACTCATACTTAGACAAAGAAAATGGCTTTGAAACCATCACCAACAATTTCAGAAAGGTCCAAAACCCCCCAAAACGACCTAAAGAACGTCCAAAAATGATACTCGGAACCCCCAAAACCACCCAAAATTGTCTTGGATGATTTTTCGACGACAATAATCGATTATCATATATAATAATCAATTATTTACGAGAGCTTCGAAGAAAATATGACTCTCTGACTAGAATATCGATTATCAAGTGAGATAACCGTTTATTCTTATCAGTTTTTGACAGCAAACTGATTTTTCTGGTTTTGGTGCATCTGAGACATATCCCAATGATCAATTTAAAATCTGTAACACTAATATTGATATGAAATATGTTTATAGATGAAAGTAAAGTATTGCATTGGTCATTGGATAGGAATTAGATGTACTAAACCAACTCATTCCACTCCAAAACATCAAACTCAATAACTAGAGGACCCCAAACCCAATTCTAACACTTTGTACCTATTTTGACCAATTTGGTGACTCAAACAAGTCTCAATCCACTTGCTAAGACTGCCCCAATGGCTCAATTATACGCAGAACGCCCACAACCCAAAACCACTACCTCACTTCCTCTCCAGAGACCCCAAACACACTATATTTTCCCTTAACCTTCTATCCAATTCAACTATAACAGATTTAATACCCCAAATACTCCCAAGCACATCCAATATGTCCAATTACAACAACTAATTACATACAATTCTCTTTACAAACATTACATTACAGTTTCACAAGTTCCATAGCACAGTACATACAACTCAATACACTTAAAAGCGAACACGCAGTCAAAACAACATACAAGTTCAAACTCCATCACACATACCTATCATAAAATCAATTTACAGGAAATAACTAGCTCCCCTTACCTAGATTCAAAGCACAATTTAGCTCACAAAACGCTTTAATAGCGCCTCACACAACGACGAACCCAAGCGGACCTACAGATCACCATTTTGGCGATGAAGAACAGCCCCTTAAATTAATTTGAGCTAGAAAATGGAAAAAGACACTAAAAGATCACATGCACAACATAGTTTTTGCATGCTTAAAGCCCTAGAAGCTTGAGGATTGGTATTTGGGGGCCATAGAAAGTCCGTTTTTTGAAATATCCGAAAGATAAAAAAGAATATGCATGCTTTATTTATCACCAAATATAGATGAATACTATATGGTAGCAATAGGAAATTCTTTAGCACTTACTCGAGATATTCAGGAGGAACAGAGTGTTCCAGCCCGAAATAACGAGAAACCAATCGGTTCAGGTCGAAGCTCTCGATTTCGGGAATGCGTGACCACCACTTAAACGAAAATACACTAGTCTAGTGAGAAGCAGTGGTAGAGAGAAGGCAAAGGACTAAGGGGGAGATGGGTTCTACATAGAGAAGCTCTTAACAAAAAAATGGATTGAACTTTTCTGATACTTTTATAAAACTGTTTTTCTCTTTAATAAAAAGTCCACCCGTTTTAGCTTAATATTATTTTCATCCCCATTTTCTTTTCATATATATTATATATTTATATTTGGATCCTTACATCATTCACGGCTGAAAATTTAGTTTTAAATAGAATTAAGAAATAATAATCCTAAAGAACATAAAAATAATTAATCTGTTAGACATAAGTTGAAGATAACATTTATTACTCTTCAACATAAAAACAAAAAAGGAAATCAAAACAAATTATGCCCTAAATATGGTATCTAATATAAAAATTAAAACACCAAACTAATAGAAAATATAACGAAATATCCATATCTAACTTTTTTTTATTTTCTCATCCTTGGAAAGCTTGAAAGTGTTTTATTTTACTTTATAATTACGAACATTATTTTAAGTTTAATGTCATTATTTTCCGATTCCATATAACATTAATTTCATATTGTTTTTATTTTATAGGGTATCATTCATATTTCACATTATATTTATATTTTACTTTTATTTTATACAGACATTTTTCTCTTATTTTTTAATGGAACTATATGACGTCCCAAATATATGATAAAAATATATATAATTAAGATGTTATCATGAATAATACTAGAAAGCAGTTAGAGAAGTAATTAGGGTTACAGTAATCTTTAGAACGGTACTAGAAGTTAAAGCTGGAGTACTAGAGTTTCTTCCTTCAAAATGCTAGGAATTTAAAACTTTAAACACACTAAAGTTCTTCAAAATAACATAGGTTAAGAAAAGTAAAGCGTAGTGGACTAGACTGCAGCATTGCCATCCTCATCCAAAGTTGTCTCTAAAGAAACCTCATTGTCCTCTGCTCACATCCAAGTGGATGATCATTGCAAGAGAAAACATACACAAGCAACACCCAACACAGAAGAAAGGGTGAGTTAATTATATAAAACACATACAACATAAGAGCATGTATATACAAGAGTCCATTTCAATTAAAGCAAGTTAAAACATACAACCTAGCATGTTATCTTCTAAACTTGACTCGTCCAGACTTTAGAATGAGAGTCGAGCTATGGCGGGCCATGCACCCGTGGTGGCTTATGAAACTTGGGTTCCTCACCCTCCCACACTCATGAAGTTAGTCTGTTCCGCGCCCTAGAACATACTGGAAGCCTCCAAGACTAAGACCTCCTGTTACTCCTCACCACATGGTCCAATCCTCTCTACGTGAGAAGAAAGGCCATTGGAGCGTCAGGAAGACCCCAAGACTGAGCTACTACTTTCATTCTAAACAACTTAAAGGCACCACCATGAATCCTCTCCTTGAGGATCATGGAATTACGTCCAATAACCACGCTTGTTACATTCAACATCAATTATAACCTTTATATTTACATACTTCCAGTTTACTAACATTCCAACAATCATACGTCAAAGTACAATAAACAATCCAACAATGCATCAAAATTCAATTAAAACCTAAGCAATGAAAGTAACTAGGGTGATCTAAACCTTAAAACAAGAGAGGTCCACAACGTAGTCGTGAACATTTTCATAACCTGTGGATCTGTCTCGAGAGAAACAAATTGAAAAACAAGGAAGTTGTGGCTTTTTCCACAACCTGTGGATTGACTTCTGGAACTGCGAATTTGAGAACAGAGAAGTCCACAAGCAGATTGTGGATTTTTCCATGGGTTGTGGAATTGTGCAGAGCAGAAACCAACCTCTCATAGATACACTTTAAATCTCAACTTGGACACTTTCCCCCACATTCTATTGACTCTTAAGATCTCCTATGCACCAAGATACATTGAAAAACACTCTCCTAACTCAAATTTGCTACCTCAATCCAATTTAATTACTTTAAACCACTCAAACTCAATTAAACCCAATTCTATACCTTTTAACACAAATTTTCTGCAACTAACAGCTTGAAAAAGTTTTAATACACTTAACAACAATCCCTAAACCATCACATTTATTCCATGCCACTTAATTCAGAATCTCACTAGTGAAAACCCTTGAAAATGAACCAAAAATCATACAAAACACACTAAAAGGCTAACAACCAATTCTACATCAGAATTTTGCTATTATAACACTCAAACAAGTCTTACTCCACTTACTAAGGTTGCCCCAACAGCTCATTCCTACCCCGAACCCCTGTCCCTCAATTTCACTACCTCGATTCCTCTCAAAAGACCTAAAACAGTACCCAGTAACTGTTTACTCATCTAACAAGGCTAACACATGATTTCCACCTCAAACACACCTTACTAACCCAATTGGTCATCAGAGAAGAATCAAATGTCTGAACGCATCAGACTCACCGTCGACACCAGCACATATGACTAGTCACAACTGACTGGATCAGACCAGGGCTGCTCTATGATCAGGGATGTGCCAACTCAGGTTTTTAAGATTCCTCCATCCTACCAACAAAGTGCTCTCAACAAGCCCCAAATGACCCCTCTACACTGTCTCAACACTCTAAACACACCCTCAACCATAGTAACTCGAAATCCCTATCCTTTTCCTCTCATAAGTGACCTAGGACCTGTAATTCATCGAACTCCCCGACGAGCAACCTGTATAACAACTTTCACACCCTCAACACCCTAATTTTTAACGATGCACTACCCCTAAACCAAAATCACAGACAAAATTTCACTGTTTCAAGAATTGATGCACAATGATTAGACAAGCTGGCACACATGATCATCAATTTCAGCAGCACAGAATTCAACAGTTCAGTTCATGCGTATATAAAAAAAAAATCTGATCAAAAGCACAACTTAAATTAAATAGCATATCATTGAGGACTCAGCTCATACTCATACCCATTTCACACAATCAATTTCAGAAAAGACCTAGCTCACCTTACCTTGCGAGTTTCTCAACGCAACTTAGAATATTGTTTCTAAAATGCCCTCCTTGGAGGAAAACGCAACCAGCTCCTTACACCCACTGAAATGGTAGTGGAAATCAACTCTAGAGCTTAACTGGGCAGAAAACACAAAGGGAAAGTTTACTAGTTACATGCACTAGCAAGATTGCATGCCCTAGCTTCAAAAACAGTGGAAGAAAAAGGGGAAATTTCTTACCCTGATGAAACGAAGAAATTAATCGGTGCAAAAGAAAGCCCTTCACGCCGTGAACTCTTGAACACATTCAAATCAAAAATTGATCTGTTCGATGAATGGGAAAATTAGAGAAAAGAGAGAGAGAATTTAATATTTGTTCAATAAAAATTATTGTTATTATTATTATTATTATTATTATTATATATTATTATTATTAGTATTGGTATTATTAATTGTATTTTCTAACATAAAAATATCAATATTAAAATAATATTATTTATTTTTAATTAATTTTTTATAAAAAAGACATGTAATTAGTTGTTTAATTTTTTTCAAATTATCAAATTCTTTATTTAAATATTATATTTTTAAGTGTACATACTTATAACCCTTAAATATATAGATTATTTATTTTAAAATAATAATACTTATTTTAATTTCCCTAATATAAATATAAAAATAAAACAAACCCACGTGTCCAAAACTAGTTCAAAACCCTAAATCACAAATTGAGCTAAACATTCCTATCCTAAATTCCCATACATATTTAACTGAGTCAGACATTCGATATCCCAACAAAACACACTCTCATGTGTAGATAGAGAACTGTTTTAGCTTACAAATTAAGCTCCATTCATATTCACTCACTCAAGAGTCTTTTTCTCTCTCTAGAATCCATGGCAGCCATTGGTCTGAACGGCGTGAAGGTGGGAGCGACGTCGTCTCAGGCGTACCTTGAAGGCAAGGCCGTGAAGGAGACAAGGGCGTTGATGGCTGAACTTTGTCGCCATTTCTACACCCTTGGATGGGTCACAGGCACGGGTGGCAGCATCACCATGAAGGTCCATGATGACTCCATTCCCAAGCCTCAACAGCTCATACTCATGTCCCCTTCTGGTATCTTCCCTTTGCCCACCCTTTCCGAGTCACGAGTTTAGATTTTTTTTCTGCGTTCTTGCCATCTTCGGCTTGTCTGGTTTCTGGGTATGTGCTTGATTATTTCTCTGCTGCAGGACCTTTTAAGTCTATTTAACCTAGTTTGGACAAGACTTAACCATGTAGAAGAAGAAAAGCAATTAATCTTCTCTAAAATTTATAAAATCATTCTCGTTTTAGCTTATCTAAAAGTTAATTTTTAATTTTTGCACTAGTTGTTTTTTTTTTTTTTTTGTTAGGTGGAGATTTCTTTTCTTTATCTTCTTTTCCAGTAAATGCTTATGTATTGTTTATGTAGAAATTGATCGAAACAAACCTTACTCTCAATGTGGCTATTGCCTCATTGCTCAAGGTGTGCTTGGATAAATAGCTTAAATTCTTATTGGATAAACTTTTCTATATGCACTTTTAAAAGAAAACGAGAATGGAAAGTAATTATGCCTTATTAGGAGTTTAGTGTTCTGTAAGTTATATATAATTTATGTATGTTAGGCTTTTTGAAAAATTTAGATGAGGTAAGAGAACTTCTATAAAAGTAAAGGACATAAGTTGATTTTAACATATAGCAAAAAGTCAATTCTTCTTACCTTGCTATATTTTCTTATAAATGCTTTTGGAGAAATTTATCTTAGCATGCATTAAATTTTTTTCCCAAGTTAAAATCAACTTATGCTTTTTGTCTTTTATAAAAGCTATCATGTCTAACTTTTCTAAAAAGTGATGAGTTCAAGCTGATTTTAGTTAAGGGGAAAATTTTAATTCATTTTGCCTTTTTATTTTTCCATTAAGTACTTTCGGAGAAGTTTATCCAAACATGGCTTTGATCATGTTATAAGTTTGATGATCAAATATAATCTAATAAGTCTGAAAGCTTATGTTGATAAATTTTACCTGAAGGTTCTTGAAATAAGGTAAGAAGAGTTTATTAGACGTACAAGTCATCTTTAGGAGTTTAAATACACCCTGTAGAAGGTATTTGATACACTCCTTGATAATTTAATTTCTTTGTGCTAGAGATGATGAAACACTACTATTATGCCCTGTTAATTGATTTGTTTTAATCTTCCTTTTTCGCTGAAAAATGTGTGCAGGTGTTCAGAAAGAAAGAATGGAGGCAGAGGACATGTATGTGTTATCAATCAGTGGAAGCATTTTGTCTGCTCCATCTCCTAAGCCTTACCCACACAAGCCTCCCAAATGTACTGATTGTGACCCACTTTTCAGGAAAGTAAGTTTGGTTTAGCAATATAAATAATGGTTACTTTCATTGACTGATGCAGACTTTGATATACACATTGTTCTTTTTATATTTCCACAATACTACAAGACGTTGCTCAACTACTGTATATGTTCTCTTTGTATTTCTTTTTTATGTATGGTAGCTTTTATTGTACCCTTTTTAATATATGAGTGGTATCACTTAAATTTCGGACATTTGGACTCATGGTGGCATTAAATAACTGTGACATATGGTTGATAAGTGTCTTCATACCAACCTTTTTGAATAAAATCTGATAAATGCTAAAATATCTGCAAATTTTACTTTAAACAGAAAGTGTCTACTATTTGGTAAATAGAAGTGACTGAAATTTCTTGAGATTAATTATCTTTTGGTCTAATCCACTGCAGGCTAACCATAGAAACTTACAAGACCTATCTCTTTTTATAAATTAGCTATTGGTATAAGCTTCATACATCTCTTTCACTTTCTGTTTTAGGCATATGAAATGCGAGATGCTGGGGCTGTTTTCCACAGTCATGGAATAGAATCCTGTCTTGTAACAATGATCAATCCATTATCAAAGGAGTTTCGAGTAAGTATTTTGTTCATGGATGGTTTTTTGTTTGAGATTAAAGACACTTTCAAAATTCTGATACATAATTGTTGGTTGTCATTGTCAATATATCTTTGAACGGGGTTTAGATTGGTAATGAAAAACACAGCCGAGCAATAGTCTCATTGCCTGACTATAAGACTATTTGTTGAGTGCTCAATTCCACACATACAACTATCTGTTGAAAAAAAAGAGTTTATTTATTCCAGAGATATTAATGGAGAAAAGATTAAGTTCCAAATAATATACTATAAACAATACTTGCATGGGATATCCTTCTTGGTTTGAATCCTCTATGTGGTACTCTTATTTCAAAAATATAAGCAAGGCGCATGACACTAAAAAGGAGTGAAGTAATTAACAAATATTGACACTTGATGAACATTTTGCAGTTAATCTCTGTTGTATTTAAATATGTGGCTTCTACCACATGTATGTAGAAATTTATACCCAGAATTGGAAAGTTTAGCTCTGCTTGTAATACTGCAAAAATTGTGTAGGAGGAGTAAGGGCCACAAATAGGGCATTTGTATGTTATACTTGTACAGAACAAATACTTTTTAACACGTCATTTTGAATGGAGAATTTTATTGTTTTCTTGGAAGAGGGTGGATTGGGAGGTGCCTGGCATCCTTCTTGGATCCTTTTCATGTTTTTCTGTTTGTTATTTTCCTCATCAATATAGGATGCAGATTTTGTGCTGTTGTAGCTTATTGCAAGTACTTTGGGAAAGACCAATCATACTTTTAAAGTAATATGTTTCTTTTTCATGTTGTTTTTCTACATCCTTTTATTTTCTCTTCCTATAATACTATTTTCATTTGTTTCTGAATGTCTCAACAAATGGCAGATCACTCACATGGAAATGATAAAAGGAATTAAAGGACATGGCTATTATGATGAACTTGTGGTTCCCATAATTGAGAACACGGCCTATGAGTATCAGCTCACAGAGTCTTTTGCTAAAGCTGTACGTTTCTTCTGATGATTCTACATATGTATTAAATATCTGTTGGGAAATCTGGATGATTTTTTCGCACTTTTCTTTTCCTCAAAAGAAAACCATGGGTGGTGTAACTTAGTTTGTTATTATTTCTCCCCCATTTTGTAGATTGAAGACTACCCAAAAGCAACAGCAGTACTTGTTCGCAACCACGGGATATTTGTCTGGGGAGATTCTTGGATCAGTGCTAAAACTCAGGTTTTTGCTATCAACATTTCCCAGGGAGACTATATATATATATATATATATTTAGCATTCTGCTTGAAGTCCCCATAAATTATAATACTCTAAACACTAGGTTTTTTTTGGAAGGGGTGTTATTTACAGTTTTCATGCTCATTCTTGGAGTTTCAATAAAATATAACACTCTTCTTAAAGACAGTTGTCGTTTGGAAAATTGCGAGGGGGGCAGGGTGCATTTGTAGTTGTGCTTTCTGGTAAATTGATGTTATTTTTTTCAGTCTGAGTGTTACCATTATCTCTTTGATGCTGCTCTCAAACTTCACCAAATGGGATTGGACTGGTCAACTCCAAATCACGGTCCAATACAAAGTGCTAGAAGGGGTTTAAGTATTGCTGGGGAGTCGAATGTGTCAGTTAAAGCAAGTAAATCTAATGGTGAAATTGATCCATTCCCAGTGAGTTCACTTAATCCTTCCATTTTTTTTAAATCTTTAGGTCACTAAGGAGCTGTTTGTTTTGTGAAAATTTTCTTTTTCTCGTTTTACATTTAATTTAAAAAATATCAGCTTGTTTCCGTTTTCGAAAGTTTATATAAAAGACAGAAAAAACAACTTTCTATGTTTTCTATTTTTCCTGTTTGCTATACAAAATTTTGAGAACAGAACCTGTTTGCTATACAAAATTTTGAGAACAGAAAATGAAGTGAAAATAGAAAATAAAATAGGAAAAACGCTTTTTCTAATAAAATGTCTCTTATATTTGAGTTTTTTTATTTTCTTACATTCTTGAAGCAATATCCTCTATTCACCGTGGACTGATAGCTCTAGTTCCCAATTCATTGAATAGAAGTGCTTCACATATCTTGCAGTGATTGTCTTATGGTTTGAAATTAAATTATTGTTTTTTATATCTATTTGGGTTGCAGCGTTGCATTGTTCTTGACATTGAAGGAACTACTACGCCCATATCATTTGTTTCAGAGGTTCTCTTCCCATATGCCCGTGATAATGTTGGGAAGCATCTATCTCTAACATATGATACCCCTGATACCAAAGCTGATATTGAGCTGCTTCGTTCCCAAGTAAGTTTTTTAGATTGTATGGTTAAGGAATTTTTATTCCTCTAATTAGAATATTTGGTTTAGGCATTGAATGATTGTAATATGGAATGTTATCTCTGAAATGATATGTTACTATGTTAGAGATGTGAGTGGAATGGTGGTTTTGAACTATTAAAACATTAATGATTGAATTGCTTGTCTTGTTTATGTCAGTCAATTCTTCCTAAGTGATTATACTTTTTTTGGAGTTTATTAAAGCATAAGTTATATAGAAGTGGTTCATGAATGTGGAAAAGAGATGCTGTTTGGTTTTCTGTGATCACAGAAAGAAAAGGGCTTCATTCGTCCCTTAGTTTATTGGATAGACGAAAAACTTGTACAAAAAGGAGTCTACTCCTTTCACACTGGAAATTGCCCAGTTTGTTACTACTCAAAAAATATCCCCCTTTCCTTTCTAACAGAGGCCTAATTTAACGAAGGCGGATGCAAGCAACTAAGCCAACGAACTATTACAGAAAACCTAACTGATTGGTCAAAGGATAAAAAGGGTTTAATTTCTATTTTTACCCCTCTTCCTATAATACACTATTAAAGTCTTATTTGTATATTATTGTCTATCAGATGCGCAGGAAGCTAAGGCGTGCTTTTTTTTAATGTTTAAATTTTCCATTCTATTTTTTCACTACTGATTACAGAAATATCACTGCTTTCATTTTTTTCAAACATTTGTAAAGGTAATGATAAAAACAAGTATTATAGAAGTGTACCCTGTAGTCGCATATATAGACTTTATGGTAGTAATAGGGAAATATGGAAACCAGGGACTGATAGATTGTAATATTTGGAGAATATGAACGAAGAGAAAGATTTAATGGCAACAATATAGTCAGTGAGGTGTGTGTGTATAGGTGTTGGAAGTCTCACATCGACTAGAGATGAGACCAATTTATAGTATAACCAATTTATAGTATAACCAATTTATAGTATAACCAATTTATAGTATAACCAATTTATAGTATATAAGTAGGTGCAAACTTTATGGAGTTGAGTTAGATTTAAAGTTTACTT
Source organism: Vigna radiata var. radiata (assembly GCF_000741045.1). NCBI lineage: Eukaryota > Viridiplantae > Streptophyta > Magnoliopsida > Fabales > Fabaceae > Vigna > Vigna radiata. The sequence goes on along the minus strand of NW_014543817.1, from coordinate 334,278 downwards.
CTTAACATAGTATGAGAGTCTATCCAATGTCAGTGCTGTGCTGACTCAGCACTGATGTGACTGGTTACATTGCATTGAGAGAACTTGGACAGTTGACATCTCATTCCTTTTTTATAACAGGTTCAAAGTGACCTTGAACAAGGGATTGCAGGTGCTGTGCCTATCCCTCCAGATGATGCTGGGAAAGAGGAAGTCATTGCTGGAATTGTTGCTAATGTGGATGCTATGATCAAAGCTGATAGAAAAATCACTGCCTTAAAAGAGTTGCAGGTAGTTAAACTGAGTTGAATTTGGTCTGTTGAATTCATTTTTGGCATATTGCTGACATTTAGCTATGCAGGGTCACATATGGAAAACTGGTTATGATAATAATGAATTGGAGGGAATAGTTTTTGATGATGTACCAGAAGCTCTAGAAAAGTGGCATGCCTTGGGTGTAAAGGTTGTTTTCTCTGATTCTTAACTCTATACCTCTTTTTAGTTCACTTTTTTAAGTTTCACTTGCTGACTATTTTCCTGCATTTTGACCATAGGTATCTTTAATACTTAAGCATGATGCCAATGTTTGGCAGAAGGGCATAAGATAACCATAGGTTAAGATGCCCTCTGTTAGCTAAGAACCTGTGTGGTTGTGAGGGCATATGATACCTTTCCAAACCCATTAACCGTTTTATATGAATTTCCAATTATATCCTTTTATTTATCAGCTTTCATTCTTATGAATAACTCATTCATCTTTGGTCCACTCTCTTTTTCTCCTTGGTTTGGTCTAGGTGCCCACAGTGGGCCCGCGAATGTAGGAAGGACTCCCCTAAGATAGACTGGATAGTGGATACTGTCCCACAATGAAGAGTTCCCTCTATCATTTACTTAAATCTGTCATCCATCCATTACGTTCTTATCTCCTTCATCCAACCATAGTACCATTCTTTTTCTCTTTCTGCCACATGTTGACTCACCCTTGGTTCCACTAAACTGGCTTAAGAGGCATACTATCAAGCTACCAAGCAATAGAAACAAAGAGTTGGCCTATCCATTAAAAATTTCTACTTGCCAGCATTAATGTTTCTGCTTATTGTAATGCTGAATGTCTAAAACATAAATACTTGATGTCTTATTCTGAATGCCTATAATGTCAATACTCTGAAGGCCTCCTATCTCCTTTCTCTAGTATATTTCTCTTACTAGCTCTTTTAGTTATCAAAATATACAATTCTACACCAGGCCGAGGGTGAGGTTATTGTTACTTTCTGCTGTCTCAAAAATGAAATGAAGTGTAATCACATTTTATGTCATTGATATTTGGAGAGCACATTTTCTTGTATTTGAATTGCTCTTTCTGATCTGCGCAACAGGTATACATATATTCTAGTGGTAGCAGGTTGGCTCAAAGGCTAATATTTGGAAAAACAAACCATGGGGACCTAAGAAAATATTTGTCTGGGTTTTTTGACACCACTGTGGGGTAAGGCTTTTATGTTGATGTTCCCCCTAGAAGATTCCTGTCCAAAGATGCATATATTCAGGCAAAACTCATTTTTGCAGGAACAAAAGAGAGACACGTAGTTATGTTGAAATTTCCGAGTCACTCGGTGTTGATAAACCATCAGATATTTTATTTCTAACTGATGTATATCAAGAAGCCTCGGCTGCAAAGGCAGCAGGTATGAACATTTTACTTAATCCATCTTCTTATTTATAAGTTAAATTTTATCAATAAACTGAGTCCATCTTTTGCATAGCTTATTTTCGGAAAATAGTATGTTCTTGAGCTTTCTTAGGGAGCTGGCAAGAGTAAGTAAACTGAACCAAACGTTTTTCTAACTATTTTTTATTTTGTTGCAATATGGACTCTATAAATGTCATGTTTTATATTAATGTTTGGTTCACTAACGGTCAAAGATCAATTATACAAGTGAAACAGAAAATGAGTACAACTTGTGTGTAATGCTGTGTAAAATTACACTTGTAGAAAATTGTTATCAATTTCAATAATTTATCTGTGCACCCTTTCTAGTCCTGCATCTACTTATACCCACCACTTGCATCCACACACATCACTGTATGGCTGACTGCAACCAAAAATCAAAATCTAACTTGACATTTGTGTAGGCCACATTACCAATTGTGAATGTGACCTCCCAATTGGTGTGGTAGAGAAATTTCTCTAGGATCCCATTTTTATGTCTAAATAAGAAATTGCTTATTTTGTCTGCACATATATTTGTTTACAATTGTCCTGTTTCAGGTTTGGAGGTGATAATTTCTATTCGCCCTGGAAATGGACCCCTCCCTGACAATCATGGGTTCAAGACGATCAAATCCTTCTCAGAGATCTAGCACTTGTAGCAGGCATCTGGAATGGCATTAAATGTGTTATCATAACTAAGAATAATTGTGTAACGTTCAGTTCTTGGTATAAAATAATGTAATATATTTTGCTTCAATTTCTTTAACTTTCAGTTTATATTGCCTCTTTCATTGCTATTTTAAATTATTTAACTACATTCACTGTACATTTTCATCAGTTATTTTTAAAAGACATGTTTTTGTTCTCTAGACATTGACATTCTTAGTAACCAAACAGATTTTATTAGTGAATAAGGATTGCTGAATAAAATGAAATAAAATAAATTGAACTTTTTCTTCACAAGTCAAAATTAAAGAAAATTGTTTTTATGGAAAATTCATTTGACTTTTCTAAGTTGCAAAAATTAATTTTAACATGCATGAGAAATTTAATTTATTCTAACTTTGTAATTTCTTTTCTAATAAAATGTTTATAGAAAAATATGGGGTAAAATTTACATGCAGTGAGTACAATCAATAGCTATGATTGGTGTTGTTTTCAATGATAGTTAGACTTTCATCGAATCTTTTTAGCATGATGTAAAATATCAAAGAAAATAATTTGAATTTGACTGGGGAAGGGGACAAAAACATTAATTAAGGTACATGAGTAGAAATCAGACTTATTCTATAGTCTAATAATGCTTTTTAATATATTTTTAAGGGATTGTTTATTGAAAATTTTAGGTAAGTAGCTATATATATGTATGTATGTATTTTTTTTCTTTTTCCCCACTTAATTTGGAAAAGAAAATTTGAAGATATTATTTTATTGAAATGTATATTTTTTTTTTCTTATTTTATTATGTAAAATATAAACATTATAGGAATACAAGTTTTTTTTTCTTTCATGGTTGAATGAAGCCAACCTAATTGCACTCTATTAGGTCAAGATGCCTTCCCATTTAAGCAATGAAAGAAAAGCACTATATGATTTCCAATTCTGAAAAAGGTAATTTTTTTCACATAAATTTTACATCATTCCTACGTTACTTTTGTTATATTTAGATTGGTGTGGACGAAGTGAATGAGAAAGGAGTTCCTTTTGCTTCGTGTTGAGGCTTCGTAGCGTGTTGGGAATTCATGTGTAATTCTTCAGCAACGTTGTTAATCACGCATGACATGCTTGCCGTTTTCTTTGAACTTTGATTTGAAGGGTTAATTTCTATGGAGTATTAAATCATGAATCTTTGAACTCCCAATAAAAATTTCATAAATCTTTGAATCTCTATACGTCAACAATAAACACCAACAGTTCATACCAGAAACACAATTCCAGTCAAAACAAGTACCCTTCAAGCTTTCTTCTATGAATTTCCAACATGTCTTTGTCTTACCTCTGCAAAAGTTGATTATGTCTTTTTTATCATTAAAAACACCCTGGTCCAAGTCACAGCTTTTTTTTTTTTTTTTCACTAAGCTTATCATTAACACTGAAGCTACTGAGTTTTCTTTTAACCAAATTTCAATCAGCTACACATGTTGAGTGTAAAATGGACCTTTCTGATGCATCCATAACATATTAAAAAAGAAAACAACAAAATCCACAACCTCTTTTCTACATGCCTAGTTTAAAATATAATTCAACTTGACAGACCCATTGGATTATTTCTGCATACACAATTTATTTTTCTTTATGCATGTTTCTGTCATTACTGAACTTTGTATTTCCTTTTCTTTCTATCTATTTATGTTTATGTAAAAGGAAGTTCTACAAGCTTGTTTTCTCACTTGTTTGTGGTATATATGTATATATCATATAGTGTTAGCAACTTGGTCATGTTACAAGCTACCTAATTAGCTGCTATCTTTGAGAAAAAAAGTGGTGTACCAGAAGATGTATAAAAACTAGGAGGAAGAAAAATGGAATAACTTGGAAGTTTACAGTTGAATGCACCAGCACTAGCAGCTGGGTCCAACCTAGATGCACCTAAATGACAAAACAAAGTCTAAAAGGGAGAAGAAAAGAAAAAGGGTGGTCTTCACATTTTCTCTGCTTTTGTTATTTACATATGGTTTCTTTTCGACCTTACTTTCTCTTAGGATGATGATTGTAACAAAAGTCCCACTTTCTCTATCTTATCTCCACTCTTGTCATTTTGTCTACTCTTCAATGCTTCTCATTACAATAAAAGAAAATTTAAATCAACAAAACAAGAACTAAGAAAGGGAAAATGGAAAGAGAGAGGAGAAAGCTTCCTAGGTGCTCTATTTTATAAACTATTGGAATTTGGTGATCTCATGATGGAGCATTTACTTTAATTTTTTCTGACAGTGTCTATAGAATTTATGACTTTCATTACTGCATGAAATGCAGTTTAAATGATCATAAAGACTAATTACATATGTTAATTAAAAATTAATGCAGTGATTATAATGAAATAAATTATGAAAACGTTAAAATCATCTCTGCAGATGATCCTTGATCTATATTTATTTATTCAAAGTTTGACCCGTGCTCCAAAACAGTGAAACTTAATCAAGATTTCAGTAAGAAGAGGTAAAAGAATATGAAAGAAAAAGAAATTCAGACTGTGCAAAATGTGTGTATAGTCCTGTCACTCTTGAACAGGCATGTTAGAGAGCCACAACTACAATTAATTCGTTTACCTTGTTTGATTTCTCATAGCACAAACCACCACAAGTGTTATCATCATCTTATGTTGTGAAAACTTTGGTCTTTGTTTCCCTAGTACTAGGAAAACATTAGCCTCTTTATGCGGGCCACACAGAAAGTTATTGTGATGAATAAACATGCATTAGTCTTACACAAGATACAATTTTTGTGATCAACACATAAGTGTGCTATGTCTAGATTATTGTTACAAGTACGAGTAGGGTACTGACATTATGCATAAATGTTCTGCATTTAAAAACGAAGCAAAGAAAGAAAAGTGTTATTTGCTTTACTTCTTGATCAGATTGTACTTGGAAACTGACACAGAAATGGTTTTTCTAGCCATAGGTGTCAGCAAAAAAAGAAAGAGAAATAGAAAAGAAGCAAAAACACATTATCATTATCTGGGTTCAGTTACTTGAGAAAACTGATTAGACTAAATTGGCATATAACCAAGAAGAGGGACCCTCCCACCCTTCATCAAGTTAACCCACCCACCTTCCTTTTGGTGCATCTTTCTGCGATGATGACAACTTAGGATACGGTTATGTCCTTTCCATCACTGAATTCCAGTAATATGTGTCCCTTCCAAGCAACCTCATTCCCTTGTCTTCTCTTCTTTTTTTCCATCTTTGGATTCTCTTCATCCGAACACACTTCACAGGTGGTGGTTGGTGTGACACAGCAATCACAAACACAGACACTGTGAACACCATTATTCATTGAATTCATCACACTGAATCAAAAGAGACACCCTGGCTTATGATTATTCTCAAGATGTGTTTTCCTAACAACAATAATGACCCTTGAAGAACTAGATGAAACAGGGAGAGAAAAAAAAGAAATCATTGGACAAAGACACTCTTTTTTGCTTCTTTCATTTATGGAAAGGAAAAAGATACCAATATTTTGAGGTGGGAAAACAAAGCAGGAGAATAAAGAAAGAGTTGCCATTTCACGGTAAGAAAGCCACTTTTACAATTAGACCAAGCTTTGTACCTTGTTGATGGAGGAAACCATAAACCATTCAAATCAAAAACCCATGTAACCATTCTCTCTATCTAAATCATCCACAACACAGGACACAATCTATTATCTTTATCTCCTCAGGAGGGTGATTCTGAGACTCTAGGTGAGGTAAGTGGAAACAAAGGCAAGAGCTGTGGTTCTGAGTCTCTGGGGGTGGACATGGGAGAGGGATGCAAGTAGAAGCCCTTTTCTGCTATGGCCTTTTCCTCCTCTGATGAGTTTCCTAACGAAGGGGAGGACTTGTCAAAAGGGTCATCATTCAATGGGGTGACAGGGCTGAGAGCAAGGGAAGGGAAGTCAAGCAAACTTGGGGAGAGGATCTCTGGCTTATTTCTTGGTGAGAAACCAGGAGAGTTGTTTCTAGCAAAATTGGGCATCAAGGTGTTGAGCATGAGGCTGTTCTTGAGGCTGTTCCTCCTCTCATAGAGCTTTCCCTGCTTCTTTGGTGGAGTCTTGATTGGGGGGATGTTGAAGTTTCTTGATGGTGGAGGAGGTGGTGGTGGTTGAGGCACTGGATCTTGTGCTTGCTTTGTGGTGTCTGATGAACCAGTTAACATTTGGACCACCTGCTTGAAAGTGGAGGTGTCAGCTTGGACAAAAGTTGTAGGGTAGGGGTTGGAATCAGATCTGGGGATGGTCTTGGGAGTGAGTGGTGGTGTTGTGATTTGGATGCCATTGCTGTTGCTGCTGCTCATGCAATTGCTCACATTGCTGGTTGGAGAGTTCATAGGAGAAGGGTGGCTCTCTCTTTCTTGAAACCTTGAACTGATTTCCATGCCCTTTCAACCAAAAACCAAACCAAGAGAGAAACCAAAAGGTTTAGGGATGATTTGGGTGAGGATTGGAGAAGAAACACATGGAAGAGTAAAAAACAAGGCTCAAGAGAGAATGAAAGAGAGGGTTGAAAGAAAAGAGGGTTGCTTGCTTATTGTGCTTTGCTGTTCTTTCTATACTATACTATATACTTTTTTTTTGGTTTCTTTTTCTCATACTATTCAAACTTTTTCTGAGCAATAAAATATTTCTCTCCCTTAAAAATTGAATTTTTCTTTTGTGGGGCTTGAGGGTGTTGCTGGCTAGAGAGAAAATACCCCCAACAAGACTAGGGATTTATAAAGACAGAAGGCAAGGGAATTGTTAGAATTGGGAATTTTGGTATGAGGCATCTGTACCACACCACTGGCAAAGCTATCATTGTTTGTGGTGTTAAACATATTTGTGACATTGACTTGAAAACCTAACTGCCAAGACTATTGCATTTGCATATGTGATGGGATATTTATGTTCCATGTTCCAATTCATCATTCCTAGACTCTCTGCCTTTGTGTTCTGTTATCTTATCTTATGTTGCTTTGTAATTCAGATACAAAAATACTCATATAGATATGTAAACCCCTTAACTTTCCAACCTGCCTAACTTAGACAGATAATAAAATGACAGGGAAGATCAAATAAGAGAATATAATGTTGTTTGTGTTCAAAACTTCAAAGAATATTTTTTTCATATTTGTTTTTTGCATTTTGGAGAATAACTTGTTTCTTTTTATAACTCTACACATAAGTTAATACTAACTGCTACATCTTTTCCTACTTTTAGAATTGGAAATTAGTTCAGTCAATTTATCATAACTTGTTTAATACAAAAATTATTGTATTCAAACTTGGGTTAAGCTTATAATAAAAAAATTCCATCTTAAGTTAAGGTTCGAAATCTTTTGATTTTCTAATTCTTATATATATAAAAAAATTAGTTAAATATTTAATTTTTATTTAGTTCAATTTCATTTTTTAGTTTTTTAAAATGATTTAATTAAATCCTTTTTATTAAATTAATGTTAGATCTTTATTAAAATTTATACATCTCCTCATTCTATTTAAAAATTAAAGGATTAAATTAAATTAAATAAAAATTATAAATCTAATTGAATTTTTTTATAAAAATTAAAGAAAAAAAATTTTAGCCTTTAAGTAAATTCAAGTTCACAACCAATTTGTATAATTCATCAACCAAAATTTAATAAAAATTAAGATTATAAAAATAATTGAAAATAACTTTTTAAAATAATAATAATAATAATAATATCATCAATAACAAGTTCTAAGTACATTTTAAAAATTTTAAAACATGTTTAATTGAAATTTAATTTATTGGAAAAAATTTAATATGAAACAACTAATAATAAATATAGTTGTCTTCCTGTATTGCGTCACTGGTACAAGTCTGGACAGAGAACCAAGTCAGAATAGTGAGAATATTTATTTATATAATCAATTTCTTTGAATGCATTTTTAATATTTTGCTCATGCATATTAGCTCTTATTTTCTTTTAATTAAAAAACAGAAAAATGTTTGTTTGAATTGCATATTTAATTTGAATGTATTCAAATTGAAATGTAACTCTAAATTCTAATATATTTTCTTAAAATAATACTTATTTTTACACAAAAAAAAACCTTCTAATATTATCAAAGATAAAATGGATGAGACTTTTTGCATAAATCTCCTGCATGTTCACACCAAATATATCAAACCATACGTGAACCTTTTGACAAAAGAACATAACAAAGGATAAAAGAATCTCAATTTGCAGCCTGATATTAATACTTCAAAAATAAAACTAATCATATTCTCCATCAGTTATATGATAAATGTTATCAAAATGTTATAGAACCATATCTTTTATTATTAACTAAAATCCATGACAATTAATGAAGAGTTGCAGAATTTTATAAATTTCCGTAAAGTTAAACTATAATGAAAAAAAAAAAGTTGCAAAAGTATATTAATAATATATAGCTAACAACAGTAAACGTCTGCATAAATAAACAAAAATTGTAAATTATAATTCAGTTTTAAATTCGTACAATTATATTATAGTTTAGTATAATTTAGTAGTTCAGTTTGATAAAATAAAAGACAGTTCAATTTGTCTGAACTATTTTATAATTTAGTTTAAACAAATTAATTTTTAATTCAATACAGTTTTTAAGAATACAGGATTTGGCCACTGACAAAAACAAAATGAAGGAAAAACATATATATTCATAAGGAACTAGTTTATATTGGATAAGGAATTTTTTTAGTGGTTAAGATATGAGAGAATCATGTTGTAAGAAAAAAGAAATCATATTATATAGATATTAATGATTAATTTTTTGTGTCTTGCAACATGATCCTCTGATGTTGGATTGTTCTTTTGTTAAAATTTTGAAAGCATCTTGTAGTGGTACTGAAGCTTGAATGCTGAGTTATTTGAAGTTACATGAGTGAGAAATAATTAACATGTTAATAATATGATGAATGAGTTCGAAAAACAAAGTGCAGCAGTAGCAGTAGCAGTAGCAGTAGCAGGGAGCACTTGTGGATTCCATAAGTTTGATTGTACAAAGCTGGTGACTGGTAACATGTAATTTCAAATATCTCCACTTGAGTTAGTGGTTTAGATTTTTCTTTCCACACTTTAAAATCTTGAAAAGCTAAAAAAGAAAAGGGAATCAAATTCTGATTTATATTATTTACATTAAAAAGGAGATAGACAGCAGAAGAAGAAGAGATGATGGGGGACCAAATGCCAATAAGACAAAGTCACACAGTGCTTTTAAGAATTTATTTATTACTCTTTAATGGATCATCATTATTAGGGTAATGTGGAATCCATTTTTAAACCCTTCTGTTATGCAGAATTTATTCATTTCTCATGAAACAGAAACAATAAATAATTAAATAAATAAAAAAGTTGTCAGTTTATTATTACCTGGTTAAGTGTCAATGAAGAAACCTACTGTACTAGCTATCATTAATCATGATGATATAATGCTTTCAATTTTCAGCATAGAAAATGATGTATATCTTCCCTAAAGTTTTACATTATCTTTTATGGTAATTAATTAGAGAAAATGAAAAGTGATTAATTATTTGTATGGATGAAGAAAAAGAGTTTTTTTCCCAAAAGGGTTTGATTGATGGGTGTGAGATAAATTAAAATGCAAATTGGTGTTAGAGAGAAAGTGAGATACCATGCCCACCTTGAAGTGGGAAATGAGTAAGCATTGAAGAATGACTAGCAATGAACATATGACAGAGCGCAATACCAAATTATCTGATATCTTCTGCAACAAAACAGACCATACTAAAATTAAAGTGAACTCATCATCTATTTTTCTCAAAATGACTTTTATTTTTCTATTGGTGGAGCCACATGATTGCAGAATTTTCACATATACAATAACAAACCTCTTCAACCTGAGATATTATCAATGGAATTTGCATACAACTGAGAAAATCTATCTACACATCTTCTGTAACTATCATAAGAAAACAAAAAGAGAAGAAAATCCATCCTTCCAAAACATGTTATTCTCTACATTATAAGTCAATTCCAAGTTTTTGCGGAGAATTCAAATATAAATCTAAGACTTGTATGGAATAAAAATAAAAAACGTAATATTATATAAAAATAAAGACTTATTAATTTATTGTTTTCAAATTTTTAATTAAAACGGTTGAAAATCTTATATCAATTAGAGATAAAATTAATTTATAGTATATAAATAAGTATAAATCTCATTTTGGTATGTATATACCTTACTGAAATATATAAGTGTGATGTCAATTTTTTATAGGATTGGATTCAAGTTTCGTTAATTTTATATTTTTAATTCAAATGATAATTTAAGTTTCTTAAAATATATTATTATTATTATCTTAAAATTTTATATGATTAAGTTTATTAATGTCGTATCTTTATTATCAAATTTCTCCTTCACAATTATACATTGGAAATTTTATATTATTTAGACCTTATTCACTTGAGTGGATTTGAGGAAGAGTAATTGAATGGATTTGAGGGGGAGTAATTGAGTGGATTTGAGAAGATTTGAAGGTAATTTCTTTTGTTGTTTATTTGAGTGAATTTGGATGTAAACAAGAGTAAATTTGGAATAAAGTTTGTGAGAATTAGTGTAAGATTTAATTTATGTGACAGATTAAAAATTTACTTCCAAATCTACTCTCATTTATCTTTAAATCTATTCAAATAAATAACAAAAATTCAAATCCAATCAATTACTTTTTCCCAAATCCAGAACAAGAACTTGAAGATAAAAGAACAATTTACTAGTTACAAATAAGTTAAGCTTAAAATAGAGTCCTTTATAATATTTGAAAAGGGTAAAGACTAATTACTCTCATTATTATTAGGTAATAAAATGTCTTAAAAGTAAAAGTGTTAGATGGTGCATGCATGTTCCAAGAAAGGGGGTTTGTAAACTGATGCAATGCAGTGGTTGATTTATAAAATAAAAAGTTTACTTTAGTGCTTTTTAGTGAGACACAGAAAACAAAACAAAGTAGATATATATGGAAGCAATGAAAGGGTGTTGAACATATTTATATAAGGAAAATGATATTTTAACATCAATTTTTGACACTATTTTGACATTGCACACATGTCAAAATGTGATTGGACGATTTCAAATTAAAAAAGCTAAAACAAAAGTATATTTAGAAGAGAAAAACCAAAGTTTTTTTTTTAATTTGAAATCGTCTAATCACATTTTGACACATGTACAGTGTTAAAATGATGTCCAAAAATTAGTGTTAAAATATTATTTTCTAGATGTTGAAATACTAGCATGTGCATGGTTTCATAAATTTCTACAGTCTTGATAATTATAGCTGTCCATTGCCAATTGGTGAAGAGAAATCTGTTCCCTTAACATACACAGACGGTGACTTATAAACTATTTTCTCATGTCAAATGCAATAAACTAACCAATCAAAGAGCAAAATTCTATAACAAATGTTATTGGCCGGCTTCTTTGACTCCATTAACTATTCTAACTATTAGGTGTCATTGCTGCTTCTTATGCAAACCTCAAAAACAGGAATAAGCTCATCATTTTTTAATGCAAACTTTTCATTTTTCACTTCTTTTATCAATCAACTATACTTTTATACCAAAATAATAACTTTTAAACTTAATAAAACTCACACCAAACTAGATATTAACAAGTATTCAATAATGTGTGGCAGAATATATCTAACAAATATTAAACATAGTTAAAATAGATTTGGAATTAAAAAAAAACAAATTTTAAATTTAATTTAACTTTAAAAAATAATCTTAAAAGATTATATTACATTCACTCCCTCGTATACAATAAATTTACGAATATTAATTTTATATCATTCGTATAGATAAGTAGTAAATTACATAAAACTCAAAAACATAAGCCTAGTACGTAGGAACTGAGGCTAAAACTTGAAGGTGACATAATTAAAGGCTAAGTTTGGCGGACCTGCAAGGCCAAGACAATTATAATTTATTTATTTATTTATTTATATATATTAAAAATTTGTAGAAGGAAATATAAAAAGATTGGTTTTTGAATCTAAATAAGGCTACGCCGAAAAGTTTGACAATCTTGGTAGGCCACTTTAAATTAAATTGATTGTTAGGCAAAGTCCACAGAATTTGTGACCGTTTTTCCTTTTTCATCACAGAAAAAAAAAAAAAAACATCATAAAATTAACCAACTTATCTGAGATTAGGGTAAATTAAGAGTTCTTAGGATCAATTCTACATTTTGAATTTTAGAACTTTTATTATGATTTTGTTTTCAAAAAATATCTTAAAAAATTTAAAAAAAATGAAATATAGTTGAATTGCTTTTTGAGTTGGACTCCTTAACGTAAATGGTATATTTTAAAATGTGAGATAATTTAATTGAACATGGGAAAATCGTTTAAGGTAGGTTGGAATATTACTAAGGCCTTGAGGCATGATGGAAGCAAGGTTTTGCGGAGAAAGGAACGTATGACGACATAAATGTTTGGTATGGAAAGTGAGAGTGAGAAAAACGAGGATAAATTGGTATTGTTAGAATATTTTGTATTTTAGGTATGTGACACCCTAAAACAGAACATATAATACATTTATTATATATGTAATTAAATGTTATAAATTAAATTTAAAATAATAAAATATGTATATATACTTAAATTTTGTGGAGTGAAAATTAGTTTCTTTTATTATTTATATAAGTATTTGCTTCCGTGGAAAAACACATAAATAAAGGGCAAGTTAACATTTGCATTAAATATTAAATATATAATACGATTGAATATATTAATAATGCTAATAATTGTTTATCATAAGATACATGAAAGATTCACATCAAATGAATAAAGATTGATAGCTTATGACATACTAGTATTGAATTCCAACATAAAAACCAACACTAACATCTATTAAGAATTTTGAAAGTCAACAATTTACCTGATTTTTTATAGATGATTTTGATAATCCTAAATGACATGTTCATTTCTACGTTTTTAGTTGAGTATTGATGATTTTGCACAATATATAATTAATCATATGGTGTCATTCATCGTTCATGGCTTATGATCAATCAAATAATATTTTCAAACTTTTTCAATTATTATTATTATTATTATTATTATTATTATTATTATTATTATTATTATATATATATATATATAATATTTATCAATCTAAATAAATTATTTATGTTTCAGTAGGATTGAGATTCTTAACTTAAAACATTTAAAGTTGTTCGTTCCATCATCTAAGTTACGTTATTTTCTTTCTTCTCCTTATCCTAGCCGTGGGGGAGGGTGCTTGCAAAACACATTACTCTAATGTTCAAGTTAGAACCGTCAAAATGGGTCACAACCCGCAAGCCAACCTGGCTCACCACAGGTTCGGGCCGGATTGGATTTGAAAAAATTAATTTTTTTTTATGCGGGTCAGATTTCAACCCGGCTCATTTAAACACGATTCATGCAGGTTGAACTCGTGGTGGGCCAGGTTGGCCTGCCAACCCACCTACCTAATTTTATTTTTTTAATTTATTATTTTATTTATGAAACCCTAAAAAATAAAATACTCTCTTAACTCATTGTGTATACCAAAAAAGTAATCTCTACTCTCATAAATCACTCTTACGAAACTTGCTCTCATTTACGATGTTGTCACTTTCACTTTTTCACTGAAATTCTTCAAGGAGTAGGTTTTGTGTATGTTTTTTGTGTTTGTTTTTGGATGACATTTGGATTATATTGTACTTTTTATTATTATTTTGAATTGTCTTTAGTTTAACATCATTTTTTGGGAGTGAAATTTGTTTAAATTTGAATATAGAAAGTTTGTAACTTTTTTATTTTAAAAAAATTGTAATTAAATGAGCTAGTGAGCCAACCCGTTTATCCACCAACCCGTGGTGGGTCGAGCAAGGTTCAGATTTTTCTGGCTCGCTAATAGATGAGCCGAGTTGGGTTGACTCACTAAGTGACCAACCCGTGGTGGGCCGGACCGGGTTGAGTCGGATTACCCGTGATAGCTCTAGTTTAAGTAAGTGATTTACTCAATAATTCTTGTAATAAAGATTAAAATTACTTTCCTTTTTCATCATACATATATTTATAAATATTATATTAAGTTTACCACCATTACCAATAAATGACATTCTTTCTATTAATTGTCAATGACTATTATTCTCATTAACTGCCCATTAGTAGCTATTATTTCTCACTTTATATTAAGGAGTCTATTTTCAATGCACTTTAAATCTTCACTCTTCTCTACACCGAGCGACGAACAATGGGAGTTCCGAAAATGTTTCTTAGGTCCAAAAGACTCAGGTAAGAGTTACGGAAGCGTTCTTTATCTAACGGCGGATTTTAAGAGCTACGGATACGTTTCCTAAGTTGGAAAAACTCAGGTATTACAAAAAGTGATTTTTGTAAAAATTTTAGCTTGAAAGATATTTGTAGCTTGAGTGGTACTTGTAGGTGGAGTAAGAAATGTTTTGCTTGAACAAAAATCTTTCATAAGAAAGAAATTTGTTTTCTGTTACTTTTTCTTCAGTGAGAAATGTTTTTCTTTAATGAGAAAAATACATTATGCAATAAATTGATAAATATCGAAAACTTGGAGAGAACTCTTTTTTACCATTCCAATGCCATAAAGAAGTTTAAAATAATATTTAGCACTATGTTTCAAAATTAAGATAATATTATCTTACTCAAAATAACTATTCCAAACCAAAAATTCACACAACCTAGCTATAAATCAAGTAACTTAAACATGTAATTATTGATGTATTCATACAACTTTCAAATAAAATTAACTAAAACGTTCATTCTAACATATTTACACAGCCCAAAATATAATTATTTCTAACCTGTAATTGATTGACAAAATTTTTAAGGTGAATAATTAATAATATAGTATTTTGAAGTCTAATAACTTTGCACTTTTGTCAATCATAATCTCAAATCATCTTAAAATATTCCGTTCCAATAATCTCAACCCCATAAATACAATTTACACTTCAATTAGAAAATCTAAAATCAAATCAAATCAAAATATTCTATAATTTTATGTATAATAAGAAAATTAATAATAATATCCAAATTCTATACATTGTAACATTCTTAAAACAAGACAAATTCAACTAATCCAAATATGAATTACTCAAGCACTAATCCTATATAAAATGATTACTCTAATTCTTCGAAGTATAATTGCTTTGTAATGTACCGATTCATCGTAATTCACTCAATATCAATTCAGAATTAACTCCATACAAATCTAAAATCAACTAAAATAAAATGAAACTATTAACTTGTTTTACTTTAATTTTTGTATTCTTCGAATAATTGATTCAAAAACTTAAAAAAAAATATATATAGAAAAATATTGGAGTCAAATATGAGTTGAAGTTTCACTATTGTAGAAATGAATAAGTAAAAAAACCAATAAATAATATCATAATATTTTATATAAGTTTGCTTATTAGTAACGAATCTTCATAGTATTTCATTTCAAAGAGAAAATCAAGTTGATTTACCTTGATTCTTAAATAATGAAAAACATTTTGGTTAATATTTACTTATGTTTGGATTACCATTTTTCAAAAAGTATTCCAAATAACATATGTAATAAAATTTGAAAAATGAAATTGTTAAATATTATTTAAATATTTAAATTTAACATATATATATATATATATATATATATATATATATATATATATATATATATATATATATATATATATATAACATCCTAAAATATAATATAAACCATATCATAGTCATCATATAAATAATAAGATAGAATAGTTATAAATTAGTAAATAAAATATCAACTTTACAGTCATCCAAAATAACCATAATTTAAACTTTATAAATCACCTGTCTAATACAAAACTATATACAATTGCAAAACTAACTAGTCTAAGTTGCATATCCTCTGTCTAATATATGCTCCAAAGATACCTTGTCTCGCTCTGCTCACACCCACAGGATGATTATTGCAAAGAAAAGAACATCAACACATACAAAACACAAGCAACAAACAACAGGGTAAGCTAGTTTAAATAAAAAATCAACCAACATACTTATCAAGCATATAGCATACAATCATACCATTCAATTAAATTCTAAAAAATTTTATGCATGACACAACACTGGCTTTGACTGTCCGGACTTAGAATGATTGCCGAGCTATGGCGGGTTGTTCACTCGTGGTGGCTTCCACTGCTTTGCAAAATCATTGCCAATGAGTTTCACCTTACCACACTCACGAGGTTAGTGTGTTTCGGGTTTTGGAGCATACTGGAAGCCTCGAAGACTAAGACCTCCTGTTTCTCCTCACAGCATGGATCAATCCTCTCTACTTGAGAAGAAAGACCATTGGAGTTTTAGGATAACCCCCAAGATTGAGTTCCCTGCAAATCATTCTAAACTTACTTAAATCTCACCAAGAGATCTCACTTTGGAACTTACTATCACCACTTTGAAATCATACTTCTACTTTGAAACATGACTCATAACATGATCAATTACATACCATAATACACATTCATACATACTGAATAATGAATCCAAAACTTCATTTCAATTAAACTAGGGCAAAGAAGTAAAGAGTAAACTAAAACTTGAACCAATCGCTAAGCGCGCATACCCTTGTTGAGCAACCACAGACTACTTTCGCATAACAACACAGCTCGCTATGCGAATCCACTGGTAGTGCCCCCAACCTCCATGAAGTCACTAAGCGACCCAACTCGCTGAGCGAATTAAAATACCAGAGGTACCAGACCCCAACTTCTTGCTTAGCGCCCCAATTCGCTATGCGAAAGTCCAAACAGTGGTCAAGACCCCCAACAGACTCGCTAAGCTCACCTATTCACTAATCGAATTAAAAAGCAGTGCTCCTAAACCTCACCACTTGCTTAATTAGCGCACCTTTTCGCTGTGCGAATCCTCAAACAGAGGATCAACCTTTTCAACTACTCACTAAGCAAATCCACTCGCTCAACGAATCTGCGTAATTCTGCAGTACCAAATCTGCAAAATTACGAAACCTACACCAAATTTACCAATTCTAACTATTTTTTCCAAACTTCTAACTCTCATAAATTGTATTATATACCTAATTATACTTAACCAAGGTTGTCTAAACACTTTTACCACAAATCTAAACAAGGAAACTCAAAATCTCACCTAAAAATTGTCAAAAACTCAACTTAGGGACCCAAATTGAATTCTACCATTTTTGGTACAATTCCAAGCAACTTAAGGACTCTAATAAGTCCCAAATGACTTACCTAGACTGCCCAAACTGACCCTTTACACACAGAACTTCAAACTCAAGTTTTTGCTACCTCACATCCTCTAAAATTGATTTCTAACACTAGTAGAACTTTACCTTATTACCAACACACTCTACTAACTCAATTCTCTAACACTACAAATATTAAACAAACCCAAATTAGTTCATAAGCAACCTCAATTCACCCAATTCAATTCAACAGCCCTTTCTCACCTTTTTACTACCTTAAATCTTCATTTTAGACCAAATCACCAACACCCAAGGTTACTCTTGTATACAATAGTCCAAATTCTGTTACAATTCAGATCGAGCATATCAACTACAACATCCCAACACATATATAACATATTCCACACATTTATCAATATCAATCAACATACAAAGCATGCATCCATCCAATTTCTACCTATAGAATCATACTTTTCAACTTAAACAACTTAATTGTAATAATTATCAAATCCATACATCATATTACAAATTTTAGAGAGCAAACTAGCTTCCCTTACCTTAGAGAAACATTGCACAACTTAAGAAAACCCTGACCGATGCTTGCACCGCAAGGCAACTCTAGAAAACCCTACAAATCACCGATTGGTGATAGGAAACCAACCTTAGAGCATAAATTGAGCTAGAAATTGAAGGAAAGGAACTCTTGATCCATGCAAACAAAATCACTTTGCATGATCAAGAACCCTACTCGCTCAAGAAAGGGGTTAACCACTTACACGCTCGATTCGCGTAATTAATCGGTCAAATTTGTAGCCCTTGACACAGTGATCGTCTAGCCTCCTGATATGTTCTAGAGAGATAGAGTGTTTTTAAAGTAATGAGACACATTTATAAAATTTTATTTATATTATCAAATTATTTTAAAATAAAATAATCGGTCACATTATTTTAATATACCTATGTATTCTAATACTCTATTTTCTAGGTTCTTTATATATATATATATATATATATATATATATATATATATATATTAACATTAAAATTTTATGTTTTAAAATAAATATTTTTAAATATAATTATTTTAAAAATTTTAATTATTTTATCCAGATAAAGTAAAATATAAGATACTTTAATTATTCTATTCGAATAAAATCTAAAAAAAAATGAAAAAAAAATAAATTATTCAAATATAATGACTTCCAATTTGTTTAGAATTAGAGAAATATCTTACTTATTGATATAAAACTTTGATGTTTTTATTTAAACTTTGTTTGGAAGTTAGAAAATAAAATAATTTTTAACATAATACTATTAAAGTATAGCTCCTAATTAATTTGTTTTTTGTTTTTCTATTCTGTCACATTATTTATTATTATTATTATTATTATTATTATTATTATTATCATTATTATTATTATTATTATCATTATTATTATTATTATTATCATTATTATTATTATTATTATCATTATTATTATTATTATTATTATTATTATTCTGTATCTCTATTATCTGTCAAAGAAAAAATATATTGGACACGACAATCATTTAACAATTTAAATATAAAGATAAAATGATCATTAAAAATAAAAATAAGATTAAAATATTCTAAAAAATAGTATCAAAGTGTAAAAGAAAAAATAAAATTGGAACTTAAAATATCATTGTCCATCTCTAAGTGCAACAGAGTGGTGTTCTGCAATATTTTCTTTCATATTTCGCTTTTAGTAGAATTGATTCCTTTCATACTAGAAATTCCATTTTCATTACTTTTTACAGAATCGATTTTGGATGAATACAAAATTAAGAGAATCAATTCTTCAATCGTAATGTACATTATGAAACGTGTGAAAATTAATTTAAAGTTTGTGGATGTGACAAAATAACATTGTTTTTAAGCATACATGTACAGTAAAAAAAGGACAAAAAAGTTTTGCATAGCAACTATAAATTCGCATGGGTATAATTCTCGAGCTTTTCTTTTTATTTTTCCTTTTAGCTTTTCATTATAATTGATTATATATGTTCGAGGTTTTATTTTCCTTTTCAATTCTCAAATCACATTTTGTTTGATTGAAATTGTGAAAACTAATGGTTATAAAACCAAGAATGTATAAAAAAATGTGCATGCAATCCTTCATCATGCTTATTTGTAATTTTTGTTTTTTTAATTTAACTTGGACAGCGTCATTTTAATGTTTTTAAGCTTTTAAAGATAATTAGGTTATTTCTATTTTTTAAATTCTTAAGTTGATTTGTTTAATTATCCTTTTCTTTTATTTAAAATGTTCAACTTTTATTTTCTAATACTTAGAATCTTTACAAGTTAAATCATTTCAGTATTTTAATTTTCTTTAAGTAAAACTGTCAAACCCCATTTAATTCTCTCTTTAGTAGAGAACAGGTGACGTGTCTCTTGAATTTCTCCATGTGAGTGGAAGACAAGATGACAGCTGCAAATAATTCTTCGCCCTTAATGAACGTGTGGCAGCAGAGGGAATGAGAGCTTCTAGATAGTGGAAGACATGTGACACGCAGGGAATGGACCGAGTGTCCTTTTTGGAGGCCATATTTAAAGTTGGGTTTTAAAAATTGACACCACTTTCTGCATGCCCACTTCATCTTCTACCTTCAGAAACCACCATTTTCTCCTCATTCTCTCTAGAACCTCCACCTTCTCTCTAAGTTTGCTCATCTTTCCTCTACTCCGATCACCTCACTCCTTTTAGATAAAATCTTCTCGGCACCAAGACCTTCAAATTGCACCGATCAAAACCTGGTTTGGAGCACTTTGGACTCTTGAAGCCTAAGGAGTGACTACTTGAGACTTAGAAGAAATTAGCTGGAATTAGAGGTAAGGGAAACTTATAAATTTAATTATGAAGATTTATGTATGCATGATTTTATGAGTATATGATTGATGATTGTATGATTTGAATTTAAATATAGAAGTATTATTTATTTTGCTGTTTGAATAAGGCATGTTTGATGTTGGTATGAAATTATCCATAGGGTTATTTAACTTAGTGAAATTTGGAATCTGTAGCCGAGGGTCATTAGGACCGTTCGGTTTCCCCTAAAACGATCGGTCTGGATTGTATTCCCTTTGTAGGAATCAGTTGAAGACCGATCGGTCTTGTACGACTTATGTTGAAACTTAAATACCTTGCTTAGTTAGTCATTCATAATGAGTTACTCATTTAAGAACGTTCGGTCTTATACTGAGCGTTCGACCCTTGACGTGCTCGGTCATAGACTGAGTACTCGGTCTCATATTAATTGTCATTTCTTAGAATAGCGTTCGTTCTTACACATATGATATTCATTGTTGAGTGCTCGGTCTTGAAGAGTGCTCGGCCTCGAGAAGTGCTCGATCATAGACTAGCCTTCTGTTATTTTAGTGCTCGGTCTTATACCAGCACCTGATCTTTAAAGTACTCAGTTTATAATATTATTTAATTGGAAAAAGTGTTCGGTCTTATACTGACACTTGCGTCCCAAAGAGTGTTCGGTCTTGTACTGACACTCGCTTTATTGAAGAGAACTCTCGTTTATATCTATAAATGGCATTCGACTAGAGTTTCAAATTAGTATTCGGTTTTCCTTACATAAGTTAATTATGTTGTTGACCGTTCGTTCATTCTCATGAGTTATCAATGTTCCTTGATCTCCAATTGTGCTCGGTTTCCTTCTTTGCTTGACCGTTCGGTCATCTACTATACTACTTCTGATATCAAGTCTTTCTCCCTAATCTTTGACCGTTCGATCCCTTGCTAGAACCCCTCTTATGTTCGGTCATTTTGTTATAGTATTTTCTCTAAGTGTTTTCTAAATAAAGTGATTGGATTTGGATGTTATGAAACGAGAATGATGAGGGTTTATAATGTTTATATAAGAGTATACCAAGGAGGAATATCTCATGATTGGAAATTTATTTGGTAAAGTATGACTGTGGTCAGACTCAGGTTCCGTTCTATCCTGATATTCCATGATTACGCCTTCTCATGTAGAGAAGGGTAACTCATGCGTGGGAATGGCAGGAGGTCCTTTAGCCTTAGGGTATTTCTATGCCGAGGTGGTTCCACTAGACTAACCTCGGGTGGCAGTCTGTTGAGTGTATCCCAGCCAGGTCCACCCAGGTGCAAGGAGCGGCGAGCTACATGGTTCATACCGTTCAGACAGTGTTAGTAATGGTCGGTCTCGATAGTTACCGTTCGATTTTCGGAATGATATATTTTCATTATGATAGCATGCTTGAAATCTCGATGTATGTGAATCGTTTGTATGTTTTAAATGTATGTGAAAATGATTAATTAAATTTACATAAGTTTACCATTATCTGTTCTGTCTTTTGTTTTTGTTGTCGTTCGGTATTTTTGGTCGTTCGGTTTATTCTCTTCACTGCAATGATCATCCTTTTGGGTGTGAGCAGAGGGCGACTTTGAAGATTCCTTGGAAGAGGCCCTGCAGACTGATCAGCCTATAGATGCTACACCCGAGAGCTGTGCAGGACCGTCCGGTCCTTAGTTAGATTTTACTTTTACCTCGTGTATATAACCGTTCGGTTTAGTGTTTTGTAAAAACCGTTCGGTGTAGTTAACCTTTTGTTGTACCCTTCGGTCTTGAACTATGACCATGACCGTTCTGTCTTAGCATATAATTGTAATCAACTCCTATCTTTCTGTACAGTTTTAATTCTATGTGGTATTTCGTATTCTTCATCCACCTAAAAGCTTATTTTCTTAATATTCTTTGTTATTATTCATGTTAACTCCTAGAATAAATTATAACTTTTGTTATAAATTTATTTTATTGGAATGTTACAAAAACTATCAAACTAGACATTAATTTTGACGAAAAAAGTTAATCAATTTGTTCTCTCAACAAATCCTCGTACTTTAGAAAATGTTTAATAATATATATATATATATATATATATATATATTATTTGAAAAAAATATTATTGTAAGAACTTTAAATATGTTTTATATCTTTATAAATATGATTTTACTTATTTTCATTACGTGATAAAGAATTTTTTAGTTTTAAATTTTGAATAATTTCTTGTTGTTATTTTTTTCTTTTTTGTATATATAGACAGTTTAATATTTTAAATTGGGATGATTATATATTTTTGGATCGTAATTTAGTCAAATAATATATTTAGTACTTATATTTTTTATTTTATAATTTAGCTTTAACATTATTTTTATTAAAATAATCATAACTTATTTAGTGCTGGTAGTTTATTTTCTACATGATTTAAATTTTTATAATTAATAGTTATAATATATTGTAATTATGTGTAATATTAAACATAATCGTTATATTTATCTTTTTTTAAGTGATTTAAAGCTACTGTAAAATTATTAACTTGTATTTTTACTCCTTTATAAACATTTTCGTGTTATATTTTAGTTCTTAATAACTTTTTGTTCTTTTAAAATCTTTGATATTTTGTTAGTATTCCTTTTTCGGCCTTTATTTTTAACCATAACTAGTATATAGTATTACAAATATAAAATAGGAATAAAAAAAATTGATTGTTTTTAAGAGTAGAATTGAATGGGTTAAAATATTTTATACCTTTTTTTAATAATAATGTGAAGAACATGAACTTTTAGTAAATAAATAAAATTTTTACAACATCTGGTTCAGTTCAAACTCTAGTCTCTCTTTAGAAACTTTACTCTCGAGCTTTCTCCTCCTTCTTTCTATCATATTCTTCCACTGAGCCTTTGTATGCCGATTAGGTGGTACCTAGTTACTCCTGGCGTCGAGAGCTTCGAGTATCACCGATTGCTTTTTCCGTTTGGACCTGTAAGTAGTTTTCTTCTTTTCTCCACTGTTTTTGGGACCTAGGGCATACTGTCTACTGGTTGCATGTGCTCTGTTCCCTCCCTTTTTCTGTTTTTCGCAAGATATTGAGCTCTAAGAGCTGTTTTCTACCACCAATGTGGTGGGTTGTACGGTCTTGTGTTGTGTCTTTGCTATTCAAGGCACTGTTGAAGTGTTCTTGTAAAATTGAGCAGTTCAACCTCCAGGTAAGGGGAGCTGAGTTTTGATTTTTGCTTGTTGAACTAGGATGTGCATCAATTAGATTTCTGCTTTGATTTACGAAACAATGCATATGTGTGAACTATACTATGTATGTTAAATTGTATGTCAGGTGCTTAGTCTAAGTTTCAGTAATTGAAATGGCATGTGCTTGAGTGCTAAGTTATGAACCTATGATTCTGTGTTGGTAAATTGTTCTGGATGAGTTTGATTTCGCAAAGGGGGGCATATTGGAAGTGTTTGTGGTAAGAATTATGTTGTAGCCTTGATTAGATGGAAGGTTGAGTGTTAAGGTAGTGTTTTGGTCATTCTAGAGGAATTGGGATATTGATTTTGGGTATTGGTGGTCTTAGGTACAATTGGGCTATTTGGGTAGCTTAGATAGGTAAGTTCTGACTTAGCAGGATCATAAAATTGGTCTAAAACATGTTAAAAGAGATAAAATTGAAGTTGGGTCGTTAAGTGATTGATTTTGGTGTTTTAGAGTATAGATTGAGTCTAGAACGCTTTATATTCATTGTAGGAAGGTTTAAAATCATCTAGACATGTTTAATTAGGCATAAAACAAGAATTAAGGGTGTTAGAAGTTGGGGAAAATGGTTAGAATTGGTAAGAGGGGTGTGAGTTGCATAATTCTGCAGAATTTGCGTTCTGTAGATTATGCAGACTCGCTGAGCAAAAGTTTTTGCACAACGAGTCCTCACAGAGGGGTGCTCTCTGTTTGGTCATTCGCACAACGAATTGGTGCATTGTGTGAGTGACTGGATAGTGCTACTCCCTGTTTGATGATTAGCATAGCGAATCTGAGTCGCTTTGCGACTGATGCAGGTCTAGGAAAAATGCTAAATTAATTCAAGTAGCGAATGAGGATGCTTTGCGAGTGTTTGGGAAGTTCAAGCCACTGTTTGAGGCTCTCGCATAGCGATTTGGGGCATCATGCGAGGGCTTAGGGTCTGAAAATGGGTAGCAGAATTTTCAATTTAGCTGAGCGCACAGACTTGGTGCGCTGAGCTAATGGGGTTTAGCTGAGCGCACAATCTTGGTGCGCTGAGCGAATGGCCTTTAGCTGAGCGCATAGGCTTGGTGCCCTCAGCGAATGTGAGTGAGTAAAACCCATTTTTTCTGTTATTTGCACAACGAGTTTGGTGCGTTGAGCGACTTGCCCAGAACCTGTTTTTATTCTTTTTATGCCTGTTTTATGATAACCTTGAGCTATGATTTGATTATTAGAGTGGTGTAGAAGTATCTATGATATTGTATGATCATGTATTATGGTATTTGGTTGTTCATGTCTTGAGTTAAGTTTTAAAGTGAAAGTATGATTGATGTTATATTGCTAAATTGAAAGTATATGAATGTAAGAGATATGAATGGTGTGGAAAGTGAAAAGTATGGTTATTGGACGTAATTCCATGCTTCTCAAGGAGGGGATTCATGGTGGTGCCCTTCTAGTAGTGTGTAGAATGATTTGCATGGAAGCTCAGTATTGAGAATTATCTTGAAACTACAATGGTCAATCATTCTCAAATAGAGAGGATTGCACCATGTGGTGAGTAGTAGCAGGAGGTCTTAGTCTTGGAGGCTTCTAGTATGCTCAAAGGCGTTGAACAAACTAACCTCGTGAGTGTGGTAGGTGAAACCCATTGGCAATAGCTTTGCAAAGCAGTTGAGGCCACCACGAGTGCACAACCCTCCATAGCTCGACAATCATCCTAGTCTGGACGAGTCAAGTCATAGTGTAACAAGTCTTGTAATCCAATTCAGAACGTTTGAATGAACTTTGCATGTTGTGTGTGATTGTGATAACATGATTTTTATACCTAGCTCACCCTTGCCTCTGTGTTTGTCTACCTTTGTATGTTTTTCTCTTTTACAATGATCATCCACTTGGATGAGAGCAGATGACGAGGAGGTGCACCTAGAGCAAGCATTGGAGGAAGAAGATGTTGCAGCCTAGATCCATTAGGATTCCCTTATTTTAATTTATATGTCAATTTGAAATGTTTAAAGTTTAGTTCTTAGCCTTTTTGTTAGCAAAAAATAAAAGATGAAGTTTTGATGATGAACAGATTTGCACAAGTCAAGATCCATGAAGACAAATTGAAGATCTCTGTATTTTATAAAGCTTTTATAATAATCAAAGTTGATGTAATAGTGCTCAAATATGTATTAGGGTTGATTCATGTAATTTATATTTGATTAATTTATTTTGAGAATCAAACACAAGCTGTTTTAATCGATTAAACCCAGTTTTAATCGATTAAAACGAGGCTGACACTGAAAACCCAACTGCCCCTGTAATAATCGATTAAAGCTAATAATAATTGATTAGTTAATCGATTATTTCTGAGAATAATCGATTAACACTAGCCGTTGGGGGTTTCAGATTCGAAAAACTAGTCGTTGTACTCATTTTAATCGATTAATACTTATGTTAATCGATTAAATGCGTTAGATGGCCCGTTTTCGAAGAATGGAAGGGTATTGGGCTGAGTCTATAAATTGGCTCACTGTTTATTTCAAAAACAACTCTTCCCTTGTGTTAAAAACCTCTG
Organism: Vigna radiata var. radiata; assembly: GCF_000741045.1. NCBI lineage: Eukaryota > Viridiplantae > Streptophyta > Magnoliopsida > Fabales > Fabaceae > Vigna > Vigna radiata. Next base: position 308,074 of record NW_014543817.1, on the reverse strand, counting down.
AACTCTTTGAGAACTCTGTGAGATTGTTGAAGCTAAGGAAACTCTTGTCTGCAAAGCCTTGAAGTGCTACTGCGGTGACAGAGGAATAGCTTGTTCATCCTTGGTGTGTCCGAGGAAGTGCCTGGAAGAGAATCATCCTTCGTGAAGCATTCGAAGGAGGTGGTCATCCTTTGTGAAGATTCAAAGGAGGTGTAAGTTCGTCTCTTGTGGTTTCAAGAGAGGTGGTATTTCTAAACTCTTACAAGTTGTTTTTCTTTGTGATTAATATTTGTACCTGTTTTGTGATAGTGAAAAAGGTTTATCTTGTTTGAGATAAGCGACTGGACGTAGGATCTGAGTGATCTGAACCAGGATAAAATCACCTGTGCAATTTTTCTCTTTCCCTTACTCTTTTATTTATATTTAATTATCTGCTCAGTAAGAAAAATTAAGAGAAAAATAATAAAAGGCACTATAAAAGTATATAATCAATTCACCCCCCTCTTGGTTTGTTCCACGCTAATAATTCCGTTGCAGCGATTCTAACACTTTTGAGGACGATTGTAATCCTAGAAAAGAAAAATATCTAAATACTTGTGTTAATTGCTTTACAATATTATATTTGATGACGCTATATTATATATAATTATTATATATTTTGGGCTGTTACAAATACGATAGTCGTATATGATTTTTTATTTTAATATGTTACGAAAAATAATAACCCCTTTTTATTTATAAAATATTATTAAAATAAAATTATTACACAATTTTATTTATTAGTTTATACATGAAAAATGACAAGTAATAAAATATTTTAATATAGTATGAATAAATTATTTTATGTTAATTTTACTGTGTAAAAATAGAAAAAAAAATATCTGTTATGTTAAATATAAATTTAATATATTACAAAACATATTTTATTATTTTAGTCTTTGGAGATAAACTTCTGGTTTTGAAATATTATACCAAATTATTTTTTGATCATTCAAAATTATAATATAAAATTGATATGTAGAAAATAAATTATAGATTGAGTGAATTATAATTAATTCTAATGAAATTCAATATTAAAAGTAAGAAAAGAAAAATATATATAGTCATCGTATTTATATTAAATATAAACATATTACTTAACTAAATAACGTGTATAAAAAATACTTTGTTATCTTAATTTAAGCATTCTTTTTCACTTTGCTTATATTAATTATTATTTTTATTTTTAGTATTAAACTAGCTATGATTAATAATTAAAACTAAAAAAAGTTACAAAATAATAGAAACTTAAAATGAATAAAAATATTTCCAGAGCTAAAACTATATTTAAATATTATGAAAATCAATGTCACGATTGCTTAAGTTGAAAAAAGACCTGTTCAATAATTTCTTATTTTATTTTCTTATTTTATATTCTAATAACTTTTATTTTACTTTGTCTTTGTATCTTAAATTAAAATTTGTTCGTGATCGACCAACTCGAATTTACCGAAACAAATTTATCAATAATGACTGACCTCTTCTTTATATCAGAAACCGAAATCAATTTGCTATATATCAAGGTTAGATATATAAACACGAAATTGATTACAAATTATTAATGTATTAATACAAAAGTTAATTGTTCTGACACCGTTCAACTTTAATTCTTATTTAAAATAATTATTTGCTTGACTTTTATTTATCTGAACTGAACCAAATGAATTAAATCAATTAAAAAGTAGACTTAAAACACATTACAATAAAAAAAAAATTAAAATCCTTTTTTTGGAAATTTGTGATTTATTATTCATTAAGTGCTGTCATGAGAACTGATTTGATACATTTTTTTTATATCATAGGGACTAAAGGTTGACATTTTGAAAAAATTAGAACTAAACTGAACATCACAACTTAACTTAGGGACATAAAATGGTTTAAAAAAAAAAAAAAGTGAAAACCATGTTTTAGATGATATTAACTATTAATTACTATCTAATTACAATATCTTGCCCTTCCTCCCTCTTTCCACTCAAGGACAAATTCTATTGTTGTTTAGTCAAAGTGAAGGGTCCCACTGCCCATACTTTTTCAACGTTTCCATAAACTAAATTATTATCTTCATTTTCTTATATATGTAAATTTTATGGTGAAATTTATTAAGAAAAATATATTAAAAATATAAATTAAAAAAATATATATATACAGTAAAAAAGAATTGAATGAGTATTGTCCCTCTTTATTAGAAAATCGAAAAGGGTTTGACCAGATCAATTTTGGTAGGAATGAGTTACTATCAGAAGAACAATGGCGTTCTTTGTTTTCTTTTTTCTACTATTTTTTTTATCCCTAATGAAGACATGCAAAGAGGTTGCAATAATCAGGTCAAAAAGGACCATGTCTGTGAACAAACTAGTTAGACAAGAAGTGCTTCCTATGACTAAGAATAGACTAAAAATGCAGATTAAATAATTTGTTGTTTGGACCAGACCAGTCAATGCCTTCCAATCTTCAAATTACTATTCAGAGTACTTTTCTACTTAACTTTACCCACACTTCATTCAATTTCAATTTCTCTAATCATTGTAAAACAATTCCTCCATTTCTATTATATCACACATCTATCTTCCCTTTACCTCATATCAAAGGTAACACTCAACAAATAACTCAAATTATATACTTTCCATGAAAAAAAAAAGTTATATTGAGTTGGTTAGTCTGATAATGGATATTAATTCTTTTTATGTTGATAGAAGAAAAATTTATTTATAGAAAATTCTTCTACAATAAATTATTTCCGAATATAATAAAGTTTTTTTTTTTTAATATCTTTAGTATAAGGATGTTCAACATACACATAAATCTCAACACTAATAAGATATTGTTCGTTTTGAGTTAAGTCCTCACAAATTTGTTTTTGCTAATACTCCAAAAGGTCTCATACCAATAGAGATATCTTATGTGTATATAAATTCATGTCCATCTCTTGTTTTATCTTATATAGAACTTTGTATCCTAACATTTATTCCATTTTGAATAATTTCAAAATGACTGTTTTGAATTGTGAGATTCTATTACGATTTTGTTTTTAAAAAAAATACTTAAATAGGTGAAAGAAGTATTTAAACTGTTTGACCTCACTTCTGAATTATCTGTAATATGAAATAGAAATATGTATGAATATAATTTTTTAAATTTTTGATACACATGAGATTATGCTGAATGGGATAAAAATATGTTGAGATTGTTAGGGAGTAAAAGAAAAGTAGTGGATAAGATAAGGTGATATGAAGAGGTTGTGATGAAGGTAAGGGGTAAGGGGATGATTAATTGCAGTCAACAGTGGAAGAAGAGATTGTGATTGATTATTATGATTGGATAGTAATAATAGTATCTTGTTGGAGTAGGTCACTTGTAGTGGGGACAAGGTGGAACTCATGGTAGAAGGGACCACTTTGGACTTTGTCATTGCAATTTCAAACCTTCATCATCATCTTTTTACTTTCAACTCTCTCATCTATGCACCCCACAAACATTTACTGTATTCTTCAAATGTTGTTAATTATGCATTTGGGGTGCCACAAAATGTAGGTCAAGAGAGTCTTTCTTGGAACACATAGGTATCATGTAGTTATCCAATTGGTTAGAGATAAATGTGGTGTTAATTCACAAGCATCAACAAAATCCCTCACTACAACTTGTCACTCTCAAAAAATGGTCCCATTCTAGTTACCTTTCCTAACATGCATAATGCAATCAATGTCACTCACTGCTTTAGATGTAAAGTACCACCAAACCCTAACTTTCAAATTTCACTTTTTTTTCTCTTTATTAAAAATACAACAATATATTTCAATTATTCTTCATTTCTACTTAAATCATCAAACAAATAATGAGTTATTGTAAGTGTACTGCATTTCTATGTTTATATATATATATATATATATATATAGCAATGAATCTCACATCCTAGTTTTCCTTAGCTTTACCAAAGATCTTTAAGGTTTTGTTCATTTGAGTGAATTTGAGAAAGAGTAATTGAGAGGATTCGAGAAGATTCGATGATAAATTTTTTTGTTATTTATTTGAATAGATTTAGAGGTAACTGAGAGTGAATTTGTAAATAAATTTTTTTAATCTGTCATATAAATTAAATCTTATACTAAGTCTCATAAATTTTATTTCCAAATCTATTTTCGGTTATTTCTAAATCTATTCAAATAAACAATAAAAGTAATTATTTTCAAATCTTCTCAATTACTCTTTTCCAAATTCACTCAAATGAAAAGGTATAAGTGTTTGAAAAAATAGAGAAAAAAAAAGTAAGTGTTATTTAGAGATTAGATTAGGAAAGAGGAAGAAAAGAAGAGATAAATGGTTTGAGAGTTGTAGTTAAACTGTAGTGTTAGGTGATGGGTCAGAAATAAAATATACAACATCATTATATCTTGCATTACTTTAATGCAGTGTATGAAACATCTAAAAGTAAGTTTTGTAGTATTTTGGAAAAGGAAATGTCATGTGGAGAACAACTATAAAAGAGGCCAAAGGAAACAGTTACCATTTTCATTTCTGCAACAGTTTCAATCTCACACTACAATATCCAAAAATAAATCTAACACTTCCCAAAATAACAAAATCAAAAAAGTGGGTTTTCAGAAATTAAAATTATATATTTAATGTATAAATTGAAAATATTTTTTTGTAAAATGTTGGCTATAAATAAATTAATTTTAACTGCTACACAAAAAACCACCATTAAGATTTCCAATAATTTGCAAACCCATCAATAAATGCAATCTGGATTAACAGAAAATTACTTATTATTAACTTCAAATAAATGTGCAATTATTAAGGGCGTTAGAACATCACTGAAAATGTTATAAACTTGGTTATTGCTTCATCCACCCCCATAATTAATAACTGCACTTATGTAACAAGAGAAAAAGATTCAAACATCATCATATTATCATTGCTGCCACCATCCCATTGTCTGCAGCAGAGGAAGAGGAAGAATGAGAGAACACTCCAAAGTAAGAAGAGAGAAAATAAAAAAATAATCTTTTGAAAAATTCTTTTTGAAATACACTTCAAGTAAGAGTATTTTGGAAGGCATTATATAGATTTAGGAAAATTTATTTCAGAACCTCATTATAAAAAAACATATTCTAGAATACATTTTATGTGTTCTGAAAATTCTATTCTAGAAATCATATTTTGGAAATTTTGTTTCGTATGTTTCAGAAAACTTCTTTTAAAAGTTTTCGACCAGAAATCACTTTTCCAAAAAGGTAAAATATTATTTTAAATATTTGAGGGGTGCATGAAAATATTGTGGTGGTACAACATGTAAAAGTCCATAAACTTTTATTAATATGATTTGTGGGCTTTGGGCTTTGAGCTTTTTGCTTCCTCTAATTCACTATTACTACTGCAACCCATTACTTTTTAAAATATATTTTACTTCTTGATGATAACTTCTGGATTTTTGTTCTCGATTTCAGAACAAAGTTTTTCAAATTTTTTGGAATATAATTTCCTTGTATAAGATTTTTACAACATATTTTTAGAACAAGATCTTCAAAACATGAGATATTTCTTGGTTTAATAGTCTCTTTGGTCTCACTTTTGTTGCCTAATATCAATTCAGTCCCTCATTTTAAAAGTACTTTAAATTGATTGTCACTTGTTAAATTTTGTATCAATGTCATCCCTTCTGTTAATTGTTACAAACGGAGTTAACTTTTTCTTTCTTTCTCCTACTTTTATGTAGAATGCAGCTTTTTGGCAGCCTCTCTCTCCTACTTTTCAGTGGAATGCAATTTTTTCTTCTATTTTTTATTTTTGCAGGTTTTTGTCGGTTTTTGTCATGTTTTTTTTTTCTCCATCCTCTCTTGCGACAGAGCGTTTTCTTGTTTTTGTCTGTGCTATCTTTGGCCACAACTAGAATCATTCATTAGATACACTACCATCACCGACACCACCCCCCCTTCTGATGACGACTACGATTGCAACTGGAACCACTGGTCCCCCCTCATCAATTGGGACGCCTTCACCGGATCCCACGATGACTTCCACCAACTCATTGACTCTATCGTCTCTGACGCTCCCACCGAGTACCTCAACCCGGAAGACCACGTTGCCAACAACTCCCCCTCCGCCTCCAGAAGGGAGGAAGATGACACCAAGGAAGAAACAGCTGCCGCCTCCATAACTGTTTTTTGTAGTTTTGTGTCCTCTTTGACTTATAAGCATTACTTGTCGTGCATGTCATTCTTGATCTTCTCTACAATACCATTCCTGATCTTCATGTATGCTAACTTTCAAAGAGAATTATAACATTATTTTTCACTCTTACCTTTTATTTCATTAGAAGCTGTGAACTGTAATTAATTATCCATGTTCAAACTTCAATTATACTGTAATAGGTGGAAGACAAGGTTGGATAAAGACAACAACTTGGGTTTTTCAAGCTCTGAGAATTGCTGTTAATGATGAATTGAAGACACTTAAGGATTCCCTTTATTCTTGTTTTGATTGCCTTGCACCCAAGGGTAGACTTGCTGTCAAAAAAGAGAAAAAAAAAAGCTTGACAAAAATCGACGAAAACTTGCAAAAATAAAAAATAGAAGAAAAAGTTGCATTCCACTGAAAAGTAGAAGAGAGAGGCTGCCAAAAGCTGCATTCTACATAAAAGTAGGAGAAAGAGAAAGAAAAAGTTAACTCCGCTTGTAGTATTTAACGGAAGGGATGGCATTGATGCAAAATTTAATAAGTGGGGATCAATTTAAATCACTTTTAAAACAAGAGACTAAATTGACATTAGGCAACGAAAATGGGACCAAAGAAGCTATTAAACCATATTTCTTCAAATGAGCTTTTCGTCGCTAGTCTTCCAGGATAAATGGAAGGTTTTGTAGAACGAAACTTTACGAAACAAACTTTTTTAAATATATAAAATGTTTGTTAGAATACAATTTTTAGAATAAGAATTTTAAAATAAGTTTTCTAAAACATATGTGTTTCGGTAAACATTTTGTAGGACTGAGAGACCTACCTTTCTGACGTGTCTTCCTTACTTCCGAATGTCTTCCTTTAGTTTGGACCGCTCGGTTAACTTCTTGCTCAAGGGGGAAAATGCATTCCGACGCTCAAGTTAGGCGTGTGTTGAAAGAGCTTTTGCTCACAATTGAGTATTTGAAAGCGTGAGTAGAACGTATCTGGCTTCTGGCCTAGTCATTGTATTTATAAGTGTTTTATAGATCAAATAAAAACAACTTACCTTGAAACTCGGTCAATTACTCATAAACGGCTTATCAATATCTCTAATCCGATATGTTTGGTTATTTTACCGCTTGTTGGACTTTTGGTCTAATAATGATTTAAACAATAATAACTTAAACATTGGCCCCACTATGGCCCAACATTAATGTAGAGGATGGACCGAGTGACCCTCAGTGGGTGGACCGAACGGTGCTGAGTGTTAACCGTAAAATGGTTGGTAGGCTATTGGGGTGTGTGGTGGTGCCCATTGGATGTGGTGGTGTTGCTCATTGCTATCTTAGGAATATGTTTTGGATTTTCAAATTTGTAATGAATTTTGAGATATTTAACATATGATGTAGTCCATAAAATCATTCCGATTTGAAAACATTTTGAATTGTATAATCCTATATGTGAAAATATATTTTGAACTTAATAATTCAAAACTTTGAAATGTTTCTGAATTTGAAATCATATTGTGGACAGTAGAATCTAAAATGTTACCTAAATTTACATACATTACAGATTTGAAAATCTAGAATGTATTCTTAATATGAAAAGTTTCATATCAAATACACCCCTTCCCACAATACACTCACCAACAACAATGTCAACAACAAAAATCCAATGTCATTTATCTCTTTCAAATGTAACATACAATGCAACAAGATGTATCCTTTTCTTCTTCACTAGCTTTGAGCAATGATAGTGTGAAGCTAATGACATACCCCCTAGTTATGACCTAACACATTCAAGAAGAGCTATATTCATATATCTAAGGTGAAGCAAAACTCTTTCTCTTGGGCCATCATGGAGTATTTCTAAACCTTCACTAGTGCAAAAAAGACCTTTAACATCACCCTTTAGACGTCTGACCCTCGAATATCTAACGTAAAAAATGACCGGTGGCATTTTCCATAAATAAAACAACTATTTAGACATCGGCTATGGGAGGCTCAATTTCTAAAGCCATTTAGACGTCTGTTGTGGGGGGAACCGACGTCTATAGACTTTTGTTATGGCGGGAATCGAAAAAGTCACTTTTTGACTCTATTTAAAACCATCCAATACAAAAAAAAAAAACATACAATTCATTCTCTTCAACTAAAATATAAAGTTGTGAACTCGAATCGCCATGAGCTTGGAGTAGTCCGAGAGGCCTCAAGCAAAGAAAGATCCAATCAAATACGGCGACATTTTAGACGTCTGACCTATAGAGTCCGACGTCCCATTAACGTCACCCATAAAGACGTCGGATCTGACGTTAAAAGCCCAAAATAACAAATGTCTAAAGCCCTTTCTACACTAGTTCTTGTATTAAAGGTTAAGTAGTGTAGGATTTCATTTTAGGTCTTGTATTAAGGGCAAAGTAGTGTAGAGGTTTTAAATAATCTTACTTAAGTTGTAGGGCAATATTTGAGCCTAGCTTAAGCTAAACATAGGTGATTAATTTTTTAACTCTAACTTGGTGGAGGATGTTCTACATGAGACATGGTAGCTATATGACAAACTTTTAGTGAAGAGTTTTCTTACAAAGGTACTAGCCATGTGTCATTTTCCAAGTGCAAAACTTTTATTAAAGTGGTTTTTCACATGACAAGCTCTGAGTTTTCTTACAAAGGTGGTAGTCAAGTGTCATTTTTCTAGTGGAAAAACTTTTCCTAAAGTGGTTTTCCACATGGCACTTTAGGAGTGAAAAGTTTTTCTAAAAGTTAGAGTGTCACATGTCAAACTCCCCTTCACCAAGATATGGTTTTTAGGGTTTTGTGCAAGATAGAATTTTAAGGTTTTGGTTTACTCTGTAGACTCCTTCATCTATAAATAGAGGTGTCTCCTCCCTTTTAAACCCACTTTTGAGATTAGTAATGAAATGCTACCAAAATTTTGAGTTATTTTTAACTTGTGTCTAAGTTATGGCTAAAGCATACTATGAGATCCCTCTAGCCACCTTTTTCTAGAGTTGACCCAATCTCTTTAAGAGCACAATCAATCACCATTATCCCATCATAAACACACCAAAACCAAGAGCAATCACCATCATTTTCATAGCTTCCCTATCACTTCTATCACCATAGTTTTCTTTTCTTGCTTTGGTCCAACCTAACTTGAGGAAGAGCCTATCATTTTGTGCTATGGAGGTGTAAGGATTTCTGGTTTCTACGAGGTGTAGAGACTTGCGATGCACCAATGGATGTTGCACTTTTTCTATGACAGAGGTGTGACTTTTCGATAATGAAACTAGAAAAATTCAATGAAAATGTAGTAATAATGAACATGAAGAAACTATATGAATATTTGACATTTTTCTTCACAAAGATGGAATTATATTATTTTTATTAAACTTTTTTAATATTTTTAAAATCAAAGTTAAGTCATTTTAATTAGATTATACAGGTGCATAAAGAAATTGTCTTCAATAGGCCAATTGAAAACATTAAGGCTTTTTCTCTTTTTAAATTGAAAAATTAAGACAATGATATTTTAAAAGAGATTTTTTTAATAACATTTTCACACGTATAAATTTTTCAAAGTTTAGATTTAGAATACATCAACATAATAATAAACAAATAAATAATAAATTAATGAAAAAAAGAGATGTATATTATATTAAAATGTTGTTAGAAAAATGTGTGACAATATTTTTTTTTTTTTTAATTTTTCTAGTTAATAAAGCATGCATTAAACAAAACTAAGAATACGTGTGAGCGTGCGTGTCACGTGAGTCTCCGTCCTCATGTTCCTCTCTATCTGCGTTAAGCAATGTGTGATTGTGCGAGACAGAGATAGATGATGATGCATTCACGGATTAGAAGCGTTGGCGCAAACGTCAAATGCGCCGTGAGATTCTTCTGTTCATCATCGGCAACCTCCCCGGTGGCGCCGTCGCAATTCCCGCAGACTCTGGCGGGGCTCCGGGCGCGGCTGGAGGAGGAATCACCGTCGCTGTCGGACTTCATCGCTCTGAGATCGGAGAACGCGTACTCGGTGGAGGTCGGGACGAAGAAGAAGCCGCTTCCGAAACCGAAGTGGATGAAGGAGGCCGTTCCGGGCGGCGAGAAGTACGTGCAGATCAAGAAGAAGCTCCGAGAATTGAAGCTTCACACTGTTTGCGAGGAGGCTCGGTGCCCTAATTTGGGCGAGTGCTGGTCCGGCGGCGAGACCGGCACTGCTACAGCAACTATCATGATTCTCGGTGACACTTGTACTCGAGGTTGCAGGTTATAATCCAATCGTTTCGATTTCTATATCTATAAATAAACATCTACACTATCACGAACGGAAGATACGCATTGAGTATTTCTAGCTTAGGCTTCCACTTCAGCTTTAGCAGGAACAGGGACGTTATTTGTTTTTGAAAGTGGCTTTGAGGAAGTGTGTCTAGATTTGGATAATTAGGTAGGGTTGGTGTTTCAGTTTGATTGATAAGTAGAGCAGATACCACTCGCCAGTAGAGTTGCAAAAATGCTATGAAGTAGTTCTGTGCTCATGTTATGAATCCTAAGGAATGCTGGAGTTGCTTTAAGTAATAAGCATGTTTTAGAGATTGAGTTGTTTAATGGCATATCACGTATAGTTGACTGAGATTGTAATAATTACAAGTACATCTTAGAATTTGGGTTACTCAAATCCAAAAACTAGTTCATGAAGTCCGAGCTGTCCCATTCTTGTATATGCTACTCTTGTCATATCATTAGTGAACGTGAGCTTTCCAATACACCCGATAATGGCTCGGTAACCAGCGACCCAATAGGTCGAGTAGCAATCACTAAAATAGGGTCTATCATCTTTAAATTTGGTTTGGATCTATAGCAAAATTTGATTTTATAATTTAACTTTTATTGTCTGATCGATAACTATAACTATACTTTGGGGTGATACTCTGACTTCTCTTACGGGTACTGCTAGTTAAGTTTACACATTACATTTTGTTCGGGAAATTACACACTGTCATCACTGTGTATTTTATAATGCACACCCTTTTTTATTTGAGAAGTTGCTCCTAGCTGTTCTTACTTGATGTACAATTTCTACAACATTTATTCTAATAAAAATATCTAGGTAAGAAAGGTAGCCGTAATTTCCCAAAGAAGTATAGGATGTAATAAGAACTAACCACGGGAAGCTTAGTATGATTATCCAAGACTTATTATAGTTGTACATGGATTAGTTTTTTTCACAAGAAACTTGCATCTAATTATTTCTTGTTAATTTCCAGATTTTGTAATGTTAAGACATCGAGGACTCCTCCACCCCCTGACCCTGATGAGCCCACCAATGTGGCTGAAGCAATTGCATCATGGGGTCTAGATTATGTGGTTATAACAAGTGTTGACCGTGATGATTTACCTGATCAAGGGAGTGGTCATTTTACTGAGACGGTGCAGAAGCTGAAGGCGCTGAAGCCTAATATGCTGATAGAAGCCCTAGGTATGTATTTGAATATTTCTAGTTACCGAAAATATTTTGGCATCTCTATCAAATTAAAAATCCAAGCCTAATACTGATAGGTGGGCACCTAGTTCTATTTAAAAAGTTAAGCATCTATATGGTTTGCAGTTATTGTTAGTGGATAATGGGTATGAAAGGAAGGCAATCTTTAGTTAAATTTTAATTCAACTATAGGATATTAGGTTGGAAGGTGGATCAAGTGGTACCTATTGTGCTAATTCCCCATGGAAGTGTCAGTTGCTGAATTTCATAGACGTAGTACTTTTATTATGGAAATGTGATATGCTAACGGTATGGCTTTTAATAGAATTATGAAGAGATATTGTTTACAGGTCATTGAGAATAAAATTGGTTCGATTTTGAGATGAATTATTATTCAGGGTACTATGCTTAATTAGAAACCTTCTTAAGTACTAATTCAAATTTCTTTCTTTGATGATTACTGCACTATTGTTGTATTTAGTTCCAGATTTTCGAGGAGATGCAGACTGTGTAGAGAAAGTTGCTAAATCAGGATTAGATGTCTTTGCACATAACATTGAGACAGTTGAAGAGCTACAGAATGTTGTTCGGGATCATCGTGCTAATTTTAGGCAGTCCTTAGATGTTCTAATGATGGCCAAGGAATATGCTCCTGTTGGAACACTCACTAAGACTTCAATAATGTTAGGTTGTGGGGAAACACCTGACCAGGTTGTGAAGACAATGGAGAAGGTGAGAGCGGCTGGAGTTGACGTGATGACATTTGGGCAGTACATGAGACCTTCAAAGCGCCATATGCCAGTATCTGAATATGTTACGCCAGAGGCCTTTAATAAGTATCAGACTCTTGGCATGGAAATGGTAAGATTTTTGTTCATGTGTTTGCATTTAACTTATTTTGGTTTGGAGAAATACTCATTTTTTTTACTGCCTAGGAGCTGTTGCAAAAGATAGCATTTATATCGCATAATGAATTGGTTACCAAAAGTAATTGTTATAATATATGAATATGATGAATATCTTGTAATACCAATATTGTATCAAAATATTTTAGAGTACCTTAGAGATTATATCATTAGCTTGGTCTTCGTTTTTGTTTTGAGAAGATTAATATTAGTTTTCCTTTTGTTTCTATGTAGTAGATATTAGAGTACCTTAGAGATTATATCAAAATAGTATTTTCCTTTTGTTTCTATGTAGTAGATATTGAATGGCATGAAACTTATTAAACCTGAGCTGCTTGCCTGTATTTATTCGTCTCAAAATTTGGAGCATATTAAATCATTTTTTCCTTTTCAGTTTTTGTAAAATAATCATATCTTGCTAATCCATGGAAAGTTTAGGCTTGTCATTCCCTTATTTATTCTTAGGAGTTAGCTTCTTGCCTGTATTTATTCTTGCCTGTATTTCATGGAACATTTCTCTCCGTTTAATTGTTGCATCCAGCATCATGATGATTTGTGGAAAAACTGTAATATTATTATAAAAGCTGCATATGGTATTTAATTATTATAGCTTGATCATGTGGTATAAACTGATTCTACTTTGTATAAGGGCTTTCGATATGTGGCATCTGGGCCCATGGTGAGGTCTTCATACAAGGCTGGTGAATTCTATATTAAATCCATGATTGAATCAGATCGAGCTGCATCTCCCTCAAAGATGACATCCTCTTGACGCATTATCCTTTTCGTTATTTACACACTTCAATGTGCATTATATGTAAGTACCGCAGGCTTACTACATGCTGTTGATGCTGATGCCACCGAGTAAGGAGTAAAAGCTTATAAATGGACATGTGCTGTCTGCCATATTTTTCTCATCCTCCTTCCTAACACCAACACCAATTAGTGGATTGGCTGATTTTATTTAGAAAATGCAAATTTCAAGGTTGTATATGTTATCATTTACGTGTATTCATTTTTTTGCTCTATTCAACTGGTGCTAACTAATACCAGTTACTGTAGTTATTAAAAGTAATGACTGTTTATCTCTTATTTGAGAAACCTTTTAAATCTCTTATTTTTAATTCAATTTGGGTTTATTTGGTAGTTGACGTTCAAACTTATCTCACTGGACTTCAGTTTTGAATTAGAGTTCGGTACTACCAAAGAGCCCATATACTTGTTCTGGCAAATTGTCCTGAAGTTATGTTTAGTGACACGGTTACATTTGAAAGGCACTAGTGTCTGCCCCTCAACATCCTGTGGGGAATGATGGTAAAACAATAGAAAGTTGGAATTCTATTAAAGGATTTTGGTTTTAATCCTTCTTTCAAATTTTAGTCTAGTTTATCTAGATCTTATTCTTTTAAAGTTTATGGAATTAGTCCTTATTAATATTTGATGACGTTAGTGTTTTCTTTAACGTGAGAAATGGTGATTCATGTCAACATTTTATTTAAGATACGTGATAAATTATTTAATTTAAAAAAGGAAATTAATTTTTCACTTCATCTTTTTTCTTAAACTAGGATTTCTCTTCCTAAATCTCTACTAGAGGCTTCTTTTCTAACATCTATTTATCAGAGGTTTCTTTTCTAACATCTACTTATCAGAGGCTTCTTTTCTAACATCTACTTATCAGAGGCTTCTTTTCTAATATCCAGTCATATCACATCTACAAGAGGTCTTTCCCTTTTTCTTCTATAATCATGCACAAACGGGCATGATAGGGTACTTCTTTATCTGTGTCTCTTCTGCTTGATCAAAGGTGTCGTTAGTGACTAGAATTAGAAGCCTCAACTACCCAACTTAAACGTTGTCGCAACTCGCCTTTGTCGTTGTTATCTATTATTAGCCCTGCCACCACCATTGGAGGTATCGCCAACTAATGTCTTTGTTGCTCGGATCTCCTTTTTTCTCCTATTCTCTTTCTCTTCCAAGCTTAGATTAGGAGCACCACAACCCTTCCAACACCACTATTGCATCGCTCAAACCAGTCACCGTGACCATGTTGTGTTCGTCGCAAGCACCACCAAAGCCATTTCACTTGTTTCAAGTGTGATCTCAAACTGGAACATATTCCTTTGCCTTGATTTTTGAACATCACCGCTCTTCTTCACCCTTTTCTCGATTGATTTTGGTTTTTGGATATGGTTTTGGTTGGTTGTTGTTTAAGAATGTGGAGGAGATGGAGAAAAATAAGGGTACTATGTGTGCATGTGTAAATGGTTAATTAAGAAGAAATTAATTGATGGGTGATGATTGATGATTGATGATTGATGGGTGTCCTATGTGATAATTGTGGGTTATGAAGATGGAAAGTGTAATGAAAGTGTTAGAAGATGATGAGATACGCTGTGAGATTAATGGAGAAGGGTTTTTTTGTTGTTCGGGGTGGATGAATGCTTTCTTGTGTGTTGAAATTGAGGGCGTGGAAGAAAGGAGAGGATGAAGCTAGTAAATGATAGTGGATGAGAAAGAACATGACCTCGTTGATCAAGAAGATATATATATGTTTATTTTATAATGGGTATTTTTGTTGAAAAAAACCAAAATTTTGGATTGTACCATATGATTGTCCGATCAACCATAGACTGGACGATCAACTATCAATGAGATGCGCAAACAAACCACCACCAAGACCTGAACGATAAAGGCAATTAACTCTAATGTTGAACAACTTAAAGGTAAAGTGTGATTACTAACAATTGGATCGCAATTAGGTTGTAATCAAAAGACCACTACAAAATCTATAAATATAGATTTGAGATAAGGAGGAAGGTGATTGCATTTATTAAACCATTAATATTTGAATTGTCAAATGTTGAGCCGACTTTGGCATCTGAGTGCCTTCTATAGTTACCTTTGGAACAGTTCTAGATGAGCGGTTACGAGAAGACTTGGAGTGAAAGACAACTTTGAACCCTTATGATACTTTTTGGAAGTTGGATGTTGACCTCGATCCTACACCTCGAAACATTTTAATGCCTACCGTGGGACTGAGAATTTAACAACCAACCAAAAACCTATGGTGACTACGAGGAACATGACGGGCAATGTCGTGGCAAAGGTGTTTGAAAATCATCCCAATCAATTGGAGATGTTGAGAACCATACAAGGACAAATGGAAGACATGCAGATGAGGTATGAAGAGTTGACAACTCTCAGGGTTGAAAATGCAACTATGCGCCAAGAGTAGAGCGCTCGACAATTTATGCCTTAACCCTCAATACAACAATAGCAACAATAGTTTCAACCTTCCTTAACCAGGCTTAGAGAAGATCCATGCAGGACAACCAACAAGGGCAACACGGGAGCGAGCAAGGAGAACCTATTGTGTAGACGGTGAACAAGGTTGGTCTGTTGCCTTTCACAGCGGCCATCATGGAGACCCCTATGCCTCTAGTTCCCCAATCTTTGAGAAATATGATGGATTGATTGATCCGGACGAGCACTTGAGGATGTTCATGAACTAGATGGCCTTCTACACTGCAATCGATTTGGTGTGATGTAAAATGTTCTCTCTTTCCCTCAAGGGAGAAGTATTGGCACGGTTCAACTCCTTATCACCCAACTCCATTGACAACTTCGAGGCCACTTGCTTGTTGTTCGACATGCAGTTTGGTACGAGCAGGTTTGATACGTTGTTATTGACGCGATCAAATTAATAGTACTAAACTATAACAACTTCAGTATTGCTAAGATAATATCCAAAGAAATAGAAAGGGTAAATTCAACCCTAAGTCGTCTCCAAATGAACACAAAATTTATTTCTAACAAGTTAGTTTTTATAAAAACTATTCAAAAGGGGTTAGTAAAATAAAATAATACAATTAATTATAGAAAATAAAAGATTAAAGAACCAAATAAAAATATAGATGCTATGAAAGAGGTTGGCTTCTTTTTACACCAAGAGGGGGTGAATTGGTGTTAATTCAAAATTAAAATCTTTTCGCAATCTTGGTATGAAAAATTCAAAGCTTATTTTATGTATCTACTGAAGGATACAGGTAAGCACACCTATTGAAGGGTGTTGGAAGGATAAGCACTTACTGATGAGTGCTAGGCAGGTTTGGGTGAGGCTTGTGACGTTAAACAAGCGCTACCTAGGAGGTAACTGATGGAGGACCATCCAAGCTCAACATAGGACCTTTAACAAGAGCCATGTCCAAGAGAATCCAAGAGGAAGAGGGAGCACTCACTACTTTACTCTTATGGAGTATTAATTACTAAATCCTCTTTCCCTTTGACAAATAACTTTACATTGCTTTTGTAGGACATTAATGAAGAGAAGAAACTATGTCTATGCAACTAAAGAAGGCTNCCACATAAGCAACAAACAAAGAAGAAACCAAGAAGCAAAGGAAATGGTTGGCGCTCAGCGCCCTCTTCATGACGCCCAGCGCCAAAAACAACAACTTCACCGTCTTCATCATTTTCTGCTGAGTCAGCTATTGTAGCTTGCCTTCCAAGCTTCTTTCATTTGTTTTCAGCACATGTATCTTTAGGATAGCTTGCACAATACGTTTTAGAAGCTCTCCTTCATCTATAAATAGAGAGCTTCATCACTTGTAAATNCAACTTGATTTGGAGTAATGAAATGCTATTGAATTCTCAGCTATCCTCTCAAGTTCAAACTTGTGCCTTGTTATCTTGCACCTCCTCTAGCTCCTTTCCCCTTTGGAAAGCCTACTGAGTTAGAATTCTACCAAAACACTCATCCAAACACCACCGAACATTTTCACAAACACCTTGAGTGCGCCAAAAACCTCCATCCAATTCTCCATTTCCGCTGCATCTCTCTGCGTCTTGAAGATTCTTCTACGAGTCATGGAGATGCTTCTATCATTTGGTATCAGAGCCAGCTCTTCCAGTCACGCTTCAAGAGCTAAGTGCTCTTTCTTCAATTTTTTTTCTTACTTTGCCGTGTTGTTCTGCTCCTATATTACTTTTGTATTGATTTTTTTTTTCGTTCTCCGCTGTGTTTGAGTGAATCATTCTATTCGTTCGCTGTTCCATAGAGTTTCTTTAACATTTTAATCGGTGCATTTTGTGTAATTGAGTTCATTCTAGCTTCAATTTTCATTGCTGTTTTGTCCACTGTCATGTGCAACTTTAACTTCCGTTTTGAAACTGTCATGTGTTTTGAATCTATTCCAGCTTTGAATTTTCGTTTTTTGTTGTGTGTCAATGCGTTTCTGCGCTCAATTTTGATCACACAAAGCCATGAGGCATTGCTTAGCTTTGATCAAACCACCTTGTGAGCGTTGACCGAGACTGCATCTGCATAAAACCATGCTTTCTGGTTTGAATTGGTAAACTCTGTTACGGTCCAGATTTCTCATGATTTCAGTTTCGTGCAACTTTGTTTACTGTGTTTGAATGTGCCTGAAGTGATTCCAACTCTTATGCTTCAATAAAATCCAAAATGAGTGATTGAGTTCCTCATAAATCATTCTAAACTCTGCATCGGCTTTTTACTTGCTGTCTCGGTTTTCATTTGCTGCATATTGTGTCGATCTAGTTTGGTTGAATCAGCAGTGATCAACAAGTTTAAATCAAGTTTCTAAATATGTTTCCACTGATCACAACTTCGATTCACCACTGAATCATTTAAAGCATATTTCAGTTGCAAAAAAATTTGGTTTCACCGAGACTGCACAGCTACTGTCATTGTTATTCCAACTTTGCACCGTGTTGCTTTAATTGTTGAATCTTAGGATATTTCAATTCTTCTAGCTGATCATCTACAACTACATCTAGTTCATAGGACATTCTTATATGTTGCTTGAACCAACCAGCCATTGACTCTTTGCATTTTCTCACATTTGCTGTTGTCTACTCCATTTTATAGCATATTTTTGCAACTCAATATGTGATTTTGAGCTTGTGTCTGGTTCTGTGCATTGTATCTGTTTGAACATGTTTAATTGAACATTTAAAACTTGTTTGCATGGTCTATTTTCTCTTTTCTCAGCCACAACATCATTTCACATCTTGAACCATCATTTTTGCTTGATATATTGAAGTCCATACCTCATTCTGAGATCCTGACTGTTTTGGATCTGTTTCATTGCTTAGAGAGTCATTTTTGGTGAATTGAAAGTTGTTTGTTACTATTCATATGGTAAATTTTGAGCCAAACTGATATATACCTACTACATCACCAAATTTTGCTCACTTTTGGCAAGTGCACAAGTCATATTCTGTACTGCCTCTTTTCTTGGATGTTTTATAGCTTTCACTTGTTGAAATTGATGATTAAAACTTGTTGGAAGTATCCTTTCCTCCATTAAACCACTGTCATTCATTATCACCACCGAAACCACCCATTTTCTACTTATTTTGCTGTTGCAGTAAACTTTGCTTGTTGTTTGGTATTTTTAACCATAGATAAAGTGCATTTTGGATTGGCAAAAGCTGGGTTTCTGTTTCCATATACCATATATCATTCATAAAAAGAAATTTAAACCCTGCAATCCACTCTTGAAAGTTCAAAAATCAGAAAAATACCAAAACTGCAATTCATTGTGGCATTTCATCAAACAGTTTTAATTTTTCATCAAACACTTGGATTGCACAGAATTCAATCACTGTTTGAGTCTTTTATTGAATTTTTAATCTGTTCTAGACCTTCTCCTAAGATCCTTTTGAGTGCTATCTTTGTTTTACAGCCCAAAATTCATTAGAATTCAACTTTGATTGGCTTCCAAAATGTGCTGTCATATTTTTCTGCATTAAAAATCTGGTGCAGCGTTGCTTTTGGTCACTCACGGTTTTGTGTTTTTTCTGCTGGGTTATCATATCTTTTGGTGGAATTTTAGCATCAAGTTGGTTCTTCTCAAAGAGGTAGCATATTAAGGAGTGGAGGTCTTGCTAACTTGGCTTCAAGTGGACTTCAAGAGGACTTTAAGTGGGCTGTCCAGCCACCTTTTTCAGCAGCAAACCACCACTCAAAAGTTACATTTCAGCATTTATTTTGCTTTTGTAGCCACACTTGGCTTTGCTTACATAGTTCTATATTTCATTGTACTATTTGGCTTTCTATCACGGAACTTTTGTAGTAAATTGCTCATTGCTTTTCAAACTTGAGTTACTTGGGAAAATGCTTATCAAGCAATTCCAAGAGCTCCATTAAACATTGTAATAGTCTAGTTGCGCATCTTAGTGTGAAAGTGTGTCAAGTGGCTCCAAGTGTCATTTGCACTTTCACATAGGGTCGTTGTCTTTTCCATTCATATCATCTTTCCTTTAATTTTGCTTGTTGATTATTTGTGTTCTACGTCTCCGTGATAGCTAGGTGCGCTACCATATAGACAAACCTCCGTTTGGTTTACTAGGTGGATAACATCTTTGCATTAAAAAGGTTTTGAAAGACTTCTATCTAGAAACTTGGATGCGAAGCGTCAGGAGACACTCTGGCTAGGAAGGACAAGGTTTCTAAGCTTGTCCATTGTGACTCACCTCTCCTTCCTGGGAGCTATTCGGTTTCTTCACCTCTAGAATCTTTATAGAAGTCATTCACCAAAAACAAGCAAATTCTCCTTTCAAAGAGTTTTGATTCATACTTGTGCAAGGCTTTCAAATATTTGTGAAAATCAATTTATCTACTTCACAAGCATGAGTCACTCTAGTGTTCAAGGTAATGTCACTCAAGATCAAGAGAACATAGAGTTAATAGAAGAACTCAATAGAACCAAGGTTGAGCTTAATGAGCTAAGGCAAATGGTCGCCACTCTTACTCTCAATCAAAACGGGCACACCAACGAAGCTCACTCTCATAGGCACAATCATGATCAAGATGATCATTCCCACCATAGTGAACACCATACCTATCAACCTTATGATCACTATCAACGCCCTCCTAGGCGTCATCACAACCCTAGAGAACATCATGTAGAACCTAAGCTTGACCTTCCTCCTTTCTATGGTAGAGATAATGTTGAAGAATACTTTGAGTGGGAGATGAAGGTTGAACAAATTTTTGAATGCTACAACATAGATGATAGGAGGAGAGTGACCCTAGCCACCTTGACCTTTCAAGGTGCAGCCCTTTATTGGTGGACATCCATCATAGACCAAAGGATGCATGGCGACTACACAATTCAATATTGGAATGAGCTGAAAGCAGCCTTACATAGGCGATATGTCCCAGCCTACTATGCAAGAGAAGTCATGGATAAGCTTCATCGACTTCAACAAAGAAACATGAGTGTTGAGGAATACAGA
>NW_014543817.1:280346-281999 GCF_000741045.1 Vigna radiata var. radiata | reverse complement strand
TTAATGAAGAGAAGAAACTATGTCTATGCAACTAAAGAAGGCTACCACATAAGCAACAAACAAAGAAGAAACCAAGAAGCAAAGGAAATGGTTGGCGCTCAGCGCCCTCTTCATGACGCCCAGCGCCAAAAACAACAACTTCACTGTCTTCATCATTTTCTGCTGAGTCAGCTATTGTAGCTTGCCTTCCAAACTTCTTTCATTTTTTTTCAGCACATGTATCTTTAGGATAGCTTGCACAATACGTTTTAGAAGCTCTCCTTCATCTATAAATAGAGAGCTTCATCACTTGTAAATCCAACTTGATTTGGAGTAATGAAATGCTGTTGAATTCTCAGCTATCCTCTCAAGTTCAAACTTGTGCCTTGTTATCTTGCACCTCCTCTATCTCCTTTCCCCTTTGGAAAGCCTACTGAGTTAGAATTCTACCAAAACACTCATCCAAACACCACCGGACATTTTCACAAACACCTTGAGTGCGCCAAAAACCTCCATCCAATTCTCCATTTCCGCTGCATCTCTCTGCGTCTTGAAGCATTCTTCTACGAGTCATGGAGATGCTTCTATCAGTAACCCAGTTGATTATATTTGTTTTTGACTCTGTATTAAATGCATTGCATGTTTGAATGTTGCATCTGAAAGGGGAAAGACATATGATTGATAAATTGAAGGTTGAAATCGAGTGCTACAGGGTAAGATTACTCAAAAGCAAGAAAAGAAGAAGAAGAGAAAATTACCGCAAACCGTTGAGCGGTTGCGGCGTGTTTTGGGGCTTGAGCTTTCTTAAAGCTGAGCGGTTTTCACTTTCAAACTTCTTCTTTGCAGTCCGCCTGAGCGATCTCCCTAAGCCTTAACACTCCTCTTTCCCTTTCAAGAGCTTTTTAAAGAGATTTCCCTACTTTGTCATCTCCCACTCACCAAAATCTCATTTTTCCACCATTGTTTTGTCAAAGTTTGGGGTTTTTGGTTGAGAGTGTGCATTGAAGAGGACATTCATCATTAATTAGAAACAGTCTAGCAAGCATCTTGAATCTCCACTCAAGTAAGTTGTCCAATTTTGTTCTTAGGGTTTCTAATTGGGATTTATTGAAGAACATGCTTACGAACATGATAAATTAGGGTTTTTGATTTCTTTGCATGATTTGATGAATTAGAAACTGTTTGAATCAATTGAATTGCATGAAATAGGTATGGAATGATGGATTTAGTGTTAGAGTGGAGATTAAGGTTTTTAAAAGAGAGTTTTTGAAAAACCCTTTTGAAGACCTGATAACTCTCCAAATTTACATATTTTTCTGTGTTTAGAGAGTCTTTCTTAGCTTCTATTTGTTCTTAAGTGTATAGAATTAGTATAATTTTAGATTTTTCTTTTAGAATTGTAGATTTGTAAAATTGTAGTTAAAATTAGATTTTTAGGAGTAATTTTTAGTGTTTGTAAATATTTAGGATTTTAGTAATTTTTTCTTAGAAAATCTTTTGATAAAAAAGTTTGTTTTTTTCTTAATTAGGTTTAATCTTTCTTTGATTGTAAAAATCCCCTTCCTTTTGTTTTGAGTGTAGAGATAAATTGGGTTTGGATGAAAATGCTGATTGGGCTGATTTGGTTGCATCTATTTTCTGTGCAGGGGTGTATTTACAAATGGGCCATTATTG
>NW_014543817.1:264170-279101 GCF_000741045.1 Vigna radiata var. radiata | reverse complement strand
ATCGTTAGTTTGTTTCTTTCCTTTTTACATTTCTGTTGAATTGATGTTTAGTATAGTATGCACTGTTCTGATTGGTTGGATATTAAGTGTTCATTTTGATTGAAGGTCATTTAGGTTCCTTTATTTTGCTTTTAATTGAAATAGATGTAGAATGTTGATACTGTTTCTTCTGAAGTTTAGTTTTTTTTTTTTATTTTTTTTTATTTTTTTATTTATTTTAGAATTGTGTAGATTTAGGTTTTATTTTGTTTAGTTACTGTTAGAATTTTATGCACTGTCAAGTTCTATCTTTTCATGACTGTAGTTTAGAGTAGGTTTTTTTTTTTTTTTTTTTTTTACATTTTATTTCTTTAATTTTCTTTTAAACAGATTTTCTTTTTAGTTTCATTTCTTTTCCCACCTTGTCTTGAGTTAGTTAATAGTAAATAATGGAATAAAAAGCAAGATTAACTCTACACTTTAAACTTAATTTTAGTCGAGTCTGAGGATTGATACCTAGGTTGTCCCTATACTTCATTAGTGGGGAAATCTAGTTTGTTCTGATTTTGTGCGACCAAATTCAGTTCAACAAATGGCGTCGTTGCCGGGGACTTTGGCGACTTAAGTTTTAGAGTTGTAGAGTTAGCCTTGTATGTTTTTGTCTTTTTTTTTTTGTTTAGCATTAGTTTTTAAAAAAAAAATTTAAAATCTGTAAATAGTGGTTCCTCTCCATGTTATTCTTCTTTGTTTTGGTATAATCTCTGCTTGTAGTTGAAATCCAGGTTTAGACAGGTTCTGTATGAGACCAGAGATGGAAAATTCACAGGACTGGCTATACAAGCTTATCAAAAGGCTGCCTAAGTATCATGGAGTGGCTGGAGAAGATCCTCACATGCACCTGAAGGAGTTTCAAGTGGTCTGCCTCATGTTTAAACCAACAGAAGTCCCTGAAGATTGGGCCAAGTTGAAGACATTTCCCTTCTCTTTGGGGGATGCAGCCAAAGACCGGTTCTACTATAAGGCTGATACATCACCATTCATTTCCTGGGCTGACATGCAGAGGAGTTTCCTGGAGAAGTTCTTCCCAACCTCAACAACAGTCTCCAAACAGAGGGAAATCAGCTCCATTATGCAGCTGCAAGGAGAGACATTGAGGGAGTACTGGGACAGATTCAACCAGTTGTGTGCCTCCTATCCAAATCATCAAATCAGTGAGCACCTGCTTATTCTGCACTTTCTGGATGGACTGAGCATGAACGATAGATTTTGTGTTGATGCTGCTGCTGGTGGGTCTATTATGGACAAAACAGTTTCAGAAATCAGGTGCTTGATATCAAAGTTGAGTGGTTGTCATGATGAAGCTAGTGAATCTGGTGAGAGCACATGTTCTGAGTTGCAACCAGTACAGGTTTATTCTAAACTTGACATTACTATTCAATTGCCTGAGGTTCAAATTGATTTTAATGCTTTTGATCTGTTTAAAGATGAACCCATAGAACTTGCCCTGGATGATGTTACTGTTATGCCTGAACACACTCACAATTTAGATTCAGCATTTTCCATTGAATATATTGACATACCTTATGCTATTTCAGAGTTATGTGCTGATTTTGACATCATTCCAGTTGATAATAGCCTCACAGTTTGTGCTGATTCTGCTGCTGACTTGGTGGAGACTGGTGAGGTTAATTTTGAGGAGCCAATACAGGTTAACTCTAAACTTGAACTCCCTATCTGTTTGGCTGAGGTACAAAGTGATTTTTCTGTTATCGAGTCTTTGCATACTGAATCTGTGAAACCTCTGCTTGATAATTTTGACATGACGCCTGGTCATTCTGTGATTCTAGATGAAATTATTCTTGTGGACCAAATTGAAATAAGTGATAGAACATGTTGTGATTTTGATGCATATATTCTTAATCTGCTGGATGATTCTGGTTTTACTAATGACAACTCTGAAATGTTTGAAGAATCATTTGTGCATTTAAATTTTGATTGGGATATGACAGATTATACATTGACTGCAGACTTTGTAGAGACAAAGAGAACTTTAGAGGAGACAGAAGATGGAATCAATATTGCTGAAAGGGCCTTGAGCATGAAGAACCAGCTGCACACCTTGAATGGAAAGTTGTTAATGATGCAACGAGATGCTTGGAAAGTGCAAAATCAGCAACCAAAACTAAATGAAGAGTTGATGCTGCTAGAAAAAATGCTTGAGCAAGAGGAGAAATTCAATGCAGAAATGGAGACTAGACACAGAGGAGTTGAGCTCAATGGAGAAAAACTAATAAGCTCTTTCTTATCCCTACTTTTAAATAGTAGTTATAAGTCTTTTATAGTAGTTTACATAGCTTTAAGTAGTATAGTAAATAGTAGAGTAGAAAATATGCTATTTTTCATAAAGCTAAAAAGAATTAATTTTGATCTTTGGCCAATTTGAGATTTTCTTGTAGCTTTGTAGTCTAGTTTAGCTTTTTAGTTCTGTTATATTGTGTTTACTTTTCTTAGTCTTGTTCATATACATTGTATGCTATGTTGAGTTTAGTTTTCTTAGTTTTATTCTGTTATTTGCATTCTTTTTCAATTTTAGTTCTTTTTCGATTCTGTTTTGAAGAAGTCTAATAAGGTTTGTCTTGTTTGATTTGTACATACTTGTTTTGCTATTGTTCAATTCTAGCTATTTTTTGTGTTTTTTAGTTTCTGTTATGTAAATATCTGATGCTGTTTGTTTTGTATATACCTATTACATATGTTTGTGATTGTTCTGTGCTGTTAGGAAGCTTTACTCACTCACACATTGAGGGCAATGTGCCTCTTAAGTGTGGGGGTGGGAAGGTATAGATTTAAAATTTTGTTTTTGTTTGTTCTGATGTAAATAAGCTTTGTTGATATCTGTTTCTGAGTAGAATAAGGGGTAATTTTTTTTTAGATCTGTTTGTGTTTGTATATAGCCATTCCAGTTTTAGTTTGTAAATACTTCATCCTAGTTTGTAAATACCCAGTTCTTTTGCTGTTTTAGGATTCATTTTGGTTGTTTCTAGGATAGTTTAGATTTTATTTGGTTCATAGTCTGTAATAAGAATTCGTTTTAGTTTTTCTTTTTCTTCTTCTATTTTTGTTTCTTGTTTCACATTCTGTTTTAGTCTCCATTTAGAATTTCCCTTAGGCGTTTTTCATTTTTTCTTAGATTCAGTTTTAGCATGTAAATAGAAGTTTCTTTAGGATTTGTTAGTTTTAATTCTTTGCTTTAAGATTCCTCTCTTACTTACGTCCTGTTTTTAGTCTTTAGTTAGAATTCCCTTTAGATTTTTCTTGTTTTAGTTTCTTCTTTCTTACATTTCTGTTTTGCTTGGTTTAGGTTTCTTTTAAGATCATTGTTTTAGGTATCTCTTTTGTTGTTTTACTTTGTAGAG
Organism: Vigna radiata var. radiata; assembly: GCF_000741045.1. Taxonomy (NCBI): domain Eukaryota; kingdom Viridiplantae; phylum Streptophyta; class Magnoliopsida; order Fabales; family Fabaceae; genus Vigna; species Vigna radiata. The sequence goes on along the minus strand of NW_014543817.1, from coordinate 275,706 downwards.
CTTTGTTTCAGATTCTTTTTGGTTACATATTGTTATGTCTGAGTTTGTCTAGATTGTAAATAGCTTTTAGATATTTCTAGGTTCTGTTAGGTTCTTTCTAGGTTTTGTTTCACAATTTTACTTAACTTTTTGCTCATTTACTTAATTTCTGACCTGTGTTTCTTTAAGATAGATTGCCAATAGGTCTTTAGCTCGATATTTGAGTGAATGTATCTCTAGCAGTAATTTTTGCAGTTAGTTCAATTCAAGTGAGTAGTTTTAGCATGATAGAGAGTAACAAGTTCAATTTTGACAAATTTTTAACCCTGGAGAGTTTTAGGCAAAATTTTTTCTTTCTAGTGTGATTGCATGCCTGTATAGCCATAGTTCTGATTTTGTATTAATTCTCTTTGAGTGTGCTTGATCTTGGGAGAACTTTAGAGCTGATCTAGGCCTTCTTTCTTCTTTCCATTTACATCTACTTCTTTCCATTGTAACCTCATTCGGGCCTTAGCTTTTTCTTTGCTTTCCATCCATTATAAACCATTTTCCCCATCAATAAACAACCTTGAGAGAATTGTGAGAATTAGGGATGATTTGGAACTCCAAAAGCAGAAAAAAAATGAGGCCAGAGGTGAAATTGAGGAAGAAAAAAAAAAGAGCTCTAAAAAAGAAAAAGAAAATCTGATCTGGAAAGAGAAGAAAAAGATCTATGAAAAGGAGAAAAATAGAAAATTGAATTGAAAAGAAAAAGAAAAAGAAAGAAAAGAAAGAAAGAAATAAAGAAATAAATATAGATTCTGGCCAAGTTATGGGAAATACCTGTAGTGAGTTTCAGATTCTACCTTCTTTCTTGCATATTCTTTAACCCATTCCAGCTTCTATTTCACAATTCTCTAACCCGTTCCAGATTTCTTTCTTATCCATCTAGCCTTTCCATTCTCCATTACGTTACAAGCCATGCAAGTCCTAGTAATCTAGAGTTACCAAGATTCAAGCAGTGTCAATTAGAGTTTTTCCAAAGTTAAGAATTATGGGCTAACCTAAACAGATGAGAGAATTTGAGTGTAAACACTTGTCTGTGAGGTTGAAATTTGGGCTGCTACTTCTCTGAAATGTTTTCTTCTGCTTGTTTTGATTGAATCTGATTGTTCATAGCTTGCTAGAGTTAATGAAACTTGGGTTTGGAGTGAATGATTCTGATTGTGCAGTTCTAATTAGAGAAAAATAGCTAGAGTTGTGTGAATTAGCAGTGTGGAGTTAATTGTGATAGAGTCTTGTGTACCTTGTGTTCTTTTGAGTCTTGTCCTTTTTAGATTGAGTCTTTTGTTTTTCTTTTTAGTTTGTGCCTACCCAGGAGGGCAGTTCTTTAAGTGTGGGGGTGTGATAACTCTCCAAATTTACATATTTTTCTGTGTTTAAAGAGTCTTTCTTAGCTTCTATTTGTTCTTAAGTGTATAGAATTAGTATAATTTTAGATTTTTCTTTTAAAATTGTAGATTTGTAAAATTGTAGTTAAAATTAGATTTTTAGGAGTAATTTTTAGTGTTTGTAAATCATTAGGATTTTAGTAATTTTTTTTTAGAAAATATTTTGATAAAAAAGTTTGTTTTTTTCTTAATTAGGTTTAATCTTTCTTTGATTGTAAAAATGCCCTTCCTTTTGTTTTGAGTGCAGAGATAAATTGGGTTTGGATGAAAATGCTGATTGGGCTGATTTGGTTGCATCTATTTTCTGTGCAGGGGTGTATTTACAAATGGGCCATTATTGTTTTGGGCTAAGCTTAAGTGAGCGCACGGGATAGGCATAGCTGCTACTGCTGCAAGAGGAAATTAGCTGCTGCTACTATTGGAATTGGGCTGGACTTGAGCTGATTTAGTGGAACGACACCGTTTCAGTGAGACTTGGCTTGAGGGGGTTCAGAGTTCGCATTTCATTTGGCAAAGGCAGAAAAGAAAACTCAGTTCCAGCAGCTCATTTGGAGAAAACACATTTTTGCTCGTGGACTTCATTCAGAGGAGAAAAGAAAGAACCCTCTAAAGCTAGGGCTTCCTGCCCGAGAAGAGGAGTTCCAGCACTTACCTGAAGATGAANCTCGAGGCACGTGTGGATTCCGAACCGACAAAGATGGACGCCGATCGNAGGGACGAAACACGAGCTCGTGAGCAAAGTAAAGAGAGCCATCCGATTGTGAAGATAAAGCGTAGCAAGCAAGGTTCCAAGTTTTCCTTTTCTCTTTTCTTTTCGACCCTACTATAAAAGGGGCTTTTGTAAATACACTGAGACGGGGACACACACTGTTTTCATTCTCTACAGTTCTCCATTCTTTAGTTTAGGGTTTTATTCGCTTTTCTTAGAATCGGGATANTGTTCGTGATTCTGGATTTCGTTGATGAGATTCATGGAACCGTGGCAACCGTGAGCTTCTCATTCGGTGATCTCCGGTATAGTGTCTGTAATTTTCCTTTTTCATATTAATAAAATTTGTTTTCGCGTTTTCCTTTTATTCTTGTTTGTTGTGTTGAGATTGTTTTGTGATGTTGATGCTTGTAATGCTATTCTTTAGAAATTGAATTGGACTCTGTGATCTCTACATCCCATAATTCCTTTTGGAATTAAATGCCTCTGTAATGAGCATTATTCATCGAGATGTCTTCTCGAGTCAGAGAAGAGTCCATCAAAGATTCATTAGTGTTATATTTTTGTTTCTTGTGTTTTGTGCACTGATTGATTAATTGAGTGAGAATTTCCACTTTAAGTTCTGAAATATGAACTACAAAGGCCCCATAGAGGGCTTAACTTTCTCNGAATGTCTTTCTGAAGAGGAATTGAGACTCTTTCATTNAATCTATTGCACATTTATCTCTGTTCTTTGATTTTTTCTAATATCGTTAGTTTGTTTCTTTCCTTTTTACATTTCTNTTGAATTGATGTTTAGTATAGTATGTACTGTTCTGATTGGTTGGATATTAAGTGTTCATTTTGATTGAAGGTCATTTAGGTTCCTTTATTTTGCTTTTAATTGAAATAGATGTAGAATGTTGATACTGTTTCTTCTGAAGTTTAGTTTAGTTTTTTTATTTATTTTAGAATTGTGTAGATTTAGGATTTATTTTGTTTAGTTACTGTTAGAATTTTATGCACTGTCAAGTTCTATCTTTTCATGACTGTAGTTTAGAGTAGGTTTTATTTTTATTTTTTACATTTGATTTCTTTAATTTTCTTTTAAACAGATTTTCTTTTTAGTTTCATTTCTTTCCCCACCGTGTCTTGAGTTAGTTAATAGTAAATGTAGAATAAAAAGCAAGATTAACTCTACACTTTAAACTTAATTTTAGTCGAGTCCGAGGATTGATACCTAGGTTGTCCCTATATTTCATTAGTAGGGAAATCTAGTTTGTTCTGATTTTGTGCGACCAAATTCAGTTTAACAAGACCGCTGAGCGGTCTCCCTGGCCGTTGAGCGAAATTCAAGCAGAATGGGGGTTTATGGTTTTTGGGTGCTTGGACGCTGAGGGGCTTAGTTTTTCCCTCAGTATTGGACTGTGTGCGTTCTGGAAATATAATAGATGATGCACTAACCTCTAATGATGTTTCTGTGATGTTATTGGATTGATTTGATATAGGAATATCTACCTCAAGAAGAGTGAAGACTATGGGCAACAAAAGGAAGGAGCCAGAGAGACCTTGGAGATTTTATTCTTCTAGGTTCCTCTCTAAGAAGCATGAGGAGCATTATGCAACTGTACAGGAAAGGCGTTTGCTGATGGAAAGGAAGGCCATGTATATTCCTGACTTAGCTCCAGAGTTTGGACTGGAGATAGAGAGGCGAGGCTGAGAGAGATTGACCACCTATCCTGCACCAGCTAGCATTGAGTTGGTGAAGGAATTTTTTACCAACGCCTTGCCCAAAGGAGGAGTATCAGCAGGGAGGTACATGAGTTATGTGAGGGGGCAGTTGATCAGATACGACCTCAACTCGACACCATCAACACCTTCCTGGGGACTGAGTGGCCAGGAGAGCAGTGTGGATGTGCTGCTATTCTAGTGGAGCACAGGGATTACGAAGACATTGAGAGTGTGATGTGTATCCCTGGGAGACACTTTCAGAGGAGCCCTAATGGAGCGCCAGTCAACATCCTTAGGGAAGATTTGGCTCCCCTAGCCAAGTATTGGATGGCATACACTCATGCCAACATACAGTCATGCTCCCATGTCTCTGACATCACGATGCATCAGATTCTTGTCATCTATTTCATGTTGAGCCAGATGGATGTTAATGTCGATAAAGTTATTGCCGACGAGATTCAGAGTTGCGCTACTACTGTGAGTAGCAGGACACCACCGGGACATTCGTCCCTGATTACATACTTGTGCTAGCAGGCCGGAGTGGACACTACAGTTCCACCTTATGAGATGCCGAGGAGAGCTATTAATGCCTCCTATTATCGTCAGTACTGTGGAGGTGATGAGCCAACCGGAGCAGTTCCTAGGAGACGTCCTAGGAGGGCAGCAGCACAGTAGGAGGACATGCCTGCAGATGCACCGGCGCGACATGCTGAGCCTTTCCAAATGAGGGACATGTATATGTTCATGATGGAGGCGAGGATGAAGTCTCTCCGTAGAGGGTAGGTGGCCACTACTGAGATGATTATAGGACTTTATGACACACCACCAGTGAACAGGTGGACTATGGATGATTTTCATAGTGCAATGGCTTGGCCTCAGGAGCAGGCACAGGGCAGTAGGTCTAGAGCAACTGGAGCATCAGGCAGAGATGGAGATGATGATGATTTTGAGGACGCTCAAGAGGGGGATGAGTATGACTTGGATGATGACTTGCGCTAAGGACATCTACTGATGGATGCCAGCACTTGGACAGGGGGTTTTTTTATTTTCTTTTGTACTTTGGATTTGTAGTATAGGAGCATTTTATTTTTGTGTCTATGCTTGACTTGTACACTGATTCTGATGATGGTTTGATTTTATATTGCATGATGAGTTATTCACTGATGATGATTGATTGTGGATGATGATTGAGAATGTATGTATGTTGATATCCAAGTGAATTGTTCACTAACTGTGTGAACAGATGTGTAAGTGGTTTATGATTGTGATTGTGATGTTAAGCAGGATACATGAATGATAAGTGAGAAAACATGTTGTGTGAGGTATTGAACTCCAGAGTTTTTATTGATGTATGTATTTTTTACAGGGAATCATGAATGACATTGCCTTAGTCTTGATAATTGATTGAATTACATGTTTATGTCATATGATCAAGGCCATGCTTGGAAGCCCTTACTTAGCCAAATTTTCGCCCAAAGTGTTTTAAATGATATACCCTTTTTGAACCTTGGCCTTAAACAATATGAAAACCCTTGTTTGAATTGATTTACCTTGAGTTGGGTTGAGAATAATTGTATGTGTTAAAAAGGTTCAAGTTTGGGGTTCTATGGGGAAAGTTGAAAGGCAAAAGAAAAGCATTGAGCTCAAAGGTTGTAAAAGAAAAATGCATGAGAGAAAGAAAGGAAAAGAAGAAAAGAAAAAGCATGTAAAATGAGCTCAATGTAAAGATAAAAGAAAAGGGAAGAAGTTGGGAATGAGTGAGATTGGTTAAAAACAGAGTGTGCTTGAACTTTGAATGATGATTTAAACTCTCTTAACTCAAGATTTTGTATTCCAAAAAAACCAATTTTTCTTGATAGCCCAACCTCATTACAAGCCTTGGAAAAGTCCTTGTGATGACATTTGCATGTGAGGATTTTGATTATTTTAGATGAATGACAATATTGTTTTATGTGACATGTGAACAGTAGAGAGTGGAGTGACCTCCTAAATACTTGAGTGATTGAGTGAAACACTTGCTTGGTATGAATTGTTAAATTTCATGAGTACATTTTTGCTTAGTGGATTGATCATTCAGGCAATAAAACATCTGTTGGGAAAGAGTTGATTATGTGAACTGAATTGGATTAAAAGCATGCATGCATCTTTATAGGATTCCACTGAAAATCTGAATTGAATAATAACTTGTAGTGAGAAAATGGAATTTTGAAAAGTGATTGAACTATTTGATGAAGAAGTGGAAAGCCAAGTTTGATCTTGTTTGCTTGAGGACAAGCAAAGTTCTAAGTTTGGGGTTGTGATAACAGTCTAAAAACCGTTATTTTCATACTTAAATTTGATATCAAAACACACCCTTTACGACTTAGAATGAGTTTAAAATCAAGTAAAACACTTAGTTGAGTCATGTGAGAGTCAAAAGTTTGTTTTAGAGATATTATGCTTGTTTTTGCATTGTTTTGCAGGGTTTTGATGAGAATTGAAGAAGGAAGTAAATTAAGGTGGACTTAGAATCGTGAACTTAGGCGCTTGAGCGGTTGTCTGTTTTTATTAACTCAGATTTTATAATCTTTCTGTTATCTTTTGGTCTATAAATAGGCCCAATGCGAATCAAAACTCAATGTTTTGGCAGAGAGAAACGTCTAGAGCTATTCCACACACCTTGGAGGAGGTTTCTTGGATGCTTAGGCTCCAAACTACTAAGTTTAGGGTTATTTCTTCCATTCTTTCATTGTATTTCATCTAGATTCACCATGATTATGGTGAACTAAACCCTAGGTTGTTGGGGAACAATGTAGTCTTTTGAAACTCTCTTATATCAAAATTCTTATCTTCTTTATATGCTTGCATATGCTTATCTTTATCAATTGTTAGGTTCCTTACCTTTGCTTAATGCTTTTATCATTTAACTCATTCGGTAAATGTTGTTTGTCTTTATTGATACGGGAACGTACAATAATGTCATGAACTCGGGGGAATTCCTTTATTATGCTAATATCGTCTAGGAATAGGGGTAGGACGATCAATTGTATTTTGCTTCTGATGATCGTGCATTATTAGTTACTAGGGGAGGCTATGAATAGCAAGCCAGTAATTAGTCATAGGCTCTTTTCGCTAAGGAATTGGGTTAAGGGTAGACCAAGAAAGTTTGCATGACAATTTGATAAATAAGTGAATTAGATAAGAAAAGTAGATATAAGAGGGTGGATAAGATGAAATTGTAAACCTCAACAACTCCATTCATTCATAGTTTCTTTTAGTCAATTGATTCACTGCATCTTGCATGTTTACTTTTGTCTTGCATACAAAACCTAAAATTTAATTCTTTTCTCAAGTCTTACGCAATTAGGTTACACGAAAGTTAAGGCCTAAGAGTCCTTTGGGAAACGATACTTGGACTTACCCATTTTATATTACTTGATAACGATCTGGTACACTTGCCATGGACTTAATAATAGTTCATATAGGTCTTCTTCTAAGTCTTCTTTTAGTTCATATAGGTCGTCTAGTCTAGATAATGTTGATGAAATGTTTACACAAGCTAGGAATCTTTCATTCTTTGGCAAAGACATAGGTGCATTAACATGCCTATCTTGGGAACAAGAGATAGATAAAATAAATCCTTGGTTTCATAGAGAGAGTGAATCTTATGTACTTAGCATTTATCTCTCTAAGTTAGAAGAACATGCAAGTGAGTGGTGGGATGAAAGACACTATTATGTTAGGAAAGGTAGAAAGTCTCCCATTCATGATTGGTATGATTTGAAAGCTTGCATGAGAAGAAAGTTTGTGCCTTCAAGCATTAAAAGAAACATAGAATTAATTAGAAATTTCACTGAAGATGGAAATATGTTTCTTGAGAGTTTAAATGATCATGGGTTTCTCAGGAGAGAATTAGAATTTGGGGGACTTAAAATGATCAAGGAAAACAAAAGAGAAAGAGAGATAGAGAGAAAAGAAGAGGAAGAAAGGAAAGAAGAAGAGAAGAGAGTGAAAGAAGAAAAAGAGAAAAGAGAAGAGAGAAGAGAAAAAGAGAGAATAGAAGAAGAAAAGAGAGAAAGGCAAGAAAGAGAAAAGAAAGAAAAGGAGAAATTGTTAATGATGACAAGTCCTATTCTTTCAAAGACCATGGAACCTCAAATGGAAGTGTACAGTATGATATCAGGGCCGAGCGGTTACAATATATCTTATTAAAGATATAAAATAATCAGGAATATCTTATTAAAGATATTGAAATAATCAAAGGGTAATCAAGAATATATATTTAAAGATATTTAGCAACTAACCAAATTTTTAGGTAAGTCTGTTTATATTTTATTGGGCTTATGCCAGTTTAAGGTCCATGAGACAACTTATAAATACAAGGTCAGGGCCATCAACCAGGTACTTCTAATCACGCTTCAATCACACTCAGAAATACTCTACAGTGATAACAAAATCACTAAATACTCAATTGTGAACCGAGGTTCATCAAACCGCTCCTAACTTGAGCATCAGAGTACCTTTTGCAGGTACCTCCCCCTCCATCAAAAAGAGGACCGAGCGACCAAAGAGAAGTGAGCGATCCAGACTGAAGGAAAGCAGACTATCTAGACAATCTAGGCATTGAAAAGCGATAAAGCCACGTCATCCAGGTCAGTCTCTCGGTCCCTAAAATTTATACCGAAACAGGAAGGTTTCCATTTCTTTACTTCTTTTCCAATCCTTCTTAATTCTTCAACTGTAAATTTCTCTTTCAAACCAATTGCCATCCCATATTTAATGAAAATGTTTTCAAAATATGGCAATTCAAATCTTGAGTTATTGTTATCTTTAAGAAAACAATTAACTCAAGACGATATTGAATTTGGACTTCTAAAATTTTCAAAGATGACAAATCAAAATACTAGGAGTCCTTATTCTCTTGTGTTTATAGAAAATTTCCTCTTTGGATTGATATTAATTGAAGATATATTTGATGCATATTGCAGATTCGTGTTTGATCAAGGAGGAAGAAAAAGTGGATCTAAAAGAATAAGGCCACTCCAAGATGGCCATGCTCCAAGACTGTGTGGAGCTTCTTCATAAGGCGATTGCCAGATTTGAGGACAAATATTTTTTTAAGAGGGAGGGTATGATGGAATCCCTCCTGACATAGTCCTCTTTTATCGTATTTTTACATTTCATTGTATCTGCAGTTTAGCTTGCAAGGAGCTTTGGTCACTATAAATACCCAAGAGCCTTTCTTGTATTTTCACTTTTGAGAATAATGAGAATTAGAATTTCTGAATCAAAAATAATTCTCTCTTGAAAATCAGGGTAGGGAGTCTAAGAGACCTCCTCTAGCCACCTTCCAAGCACCTCTCTCACTTTCCTTTTTCCATTACCATTTCAACGGTGCTTTCTCTCTCCTCCTCCACGCAGATCCACTCCTCCACTGCCACATTACGCACACGCGTCAGAGCTTGAGTAGCGTCATCCGACACGTCTTCAATTCTCTCTCGCACCTTCGAGAGAGTGTTTTTCATTTCACTCTCATTTCGCACTTTCCTTCATTCGCGTCTCCAGCTTCTCCTTAAGGTAAGCATCGTCTTATCACAGATTCATCATCCTCGTCACTCTTTTTCTAGGTTTTAGGTCTCATTCCACCATTTCCTCATATTTTCTTCTGATTGAAACCTTCTGTACCATTTTTCTTCATCATTTTTCACTTTGCCTTCGATTTCACCGATTGTTTTACATTTTTCACCGATTAAACTTTGATCCCCACCGTTTAATCGAACCAGTCAGCGTTTCCTCACCGATCTAGGGTTTTTCTACCGTTTAATTTGGGGATTTAGGGTTTCCGTTAGATCATCCCTTGTTTCTTAGTTTTTCCTTCGAGTCAGCTCCCTTTAGAGCTTCTTTATCATTTCCATTGCGTCTTCTCATTCGGAGGAAGCTTCGAGGAGGTCCAGATTTGTCTTCACATCGCACATTGGGCATCTCCCTTGTAGCCTTCTTCCATCATTCCTCTACAACTCCAACACTTAATGATCACGGAACAACCTTGCATGTGCACCAAAGTTTGGCAACAGAGAACACCCATGCACCATTTCACTGTTATAGATGGGTAAAAGACAACTCCAACTCTACATGTTCACAATTCACACATTATATACAAGAAGCCCATGACAATGCATGATTTTGGAACACATATGGATGCAAATCCTATGCCAATATTTCCATATGAAGCCATCATCTAACAACCCCAACATCACCTGGTCACGTGGAATAGCCCTACATGCACATATTGTATCATGAAAGCAATTACAAGATAAATAATGAAACTCTTGCACCGTAACAAGAAATCCCATGTTGTTTTACGTAACCACACCATGAGACCCATGCACCATGCAAGACATTCTTATCCCAATCCAGAACTTGTAAAACTGCAAAGGATCTACACCCATGCATGAGTTAAAGAACCCAAGAAAATCATGCAATAAAGCAAAACTATGTTCCATACACATGCACCACATGGAACCCTAGCACCTAATAAAACCATTCATACATAACTCACCACGCATAATTGGACTCAACCTAATAAAACACATTCAACACAATAATATTGGCATAAAACAAACAACATAACACCTTGGAAACTACCAATAAAGTTCATGAAACTTACCAAAAAGAGAAGGAAAACATGTGATTTCATACAACCTAAACAAAATTCATATAAAAGTTAAATCTCCTTACCTCATAACCAAGGAAAACAAGCCTTACTTTACTCTACCTTCACCCACAAACCTTGGCTTTGGTAAACATTGAATCTCTTCCTCTCAAACCACACTTCACAATAACTAGGATTTCCCCCCCCCCCTTATACCTCATTAAACCTATTTGTTGGTATCGGATGGGGTAATTTTCGAAGAGTATAACGCAGCGGAATTAAAACAAAGAGAGCGGAAAGCGTGTTCGATCACAGTTAAAACGAAATTGGTCCTTTTTAGCAAAAATAATTTTCTTTCAGAAAATTAATCAAACAGTTGTTATGCGTTAAGTAAAATCAGTGTAGGGAATAGAAAAATCGCACGAGTATTTTTATATTGGTTCGATTCACCAGAATCTACGTCCAGCCATTAATCACTACAAAGAGTGATTAACAGTTTCACTAAAAACAGTTGTACGAATTACAATCAAATGAACAGAATATAAAACGAAGAAAACCACTCTACCAACTTAAAGAGAACCGCTCCGGAAATCGACCAACGACTCGCGAGCTTCTGAGAACCGCTTCGGCAATCGACCAACGATTCGCGAGCTTCTCCTTTCACAAGACCAGGCAGAGCACCTTGCTAACTTGAAGAGAGTCTGCTCCGACTATCGACACACGATACGCGAGCCTCTCCTTTCACAAGACCAAGCAAGGGCACCTTGCTAACTTGAAGAGAGTCTGCTCCGACTATCGACACACGATACGCGAGCCTCTCCTTTCACAAGACCAAGCAAGGGAACGATGAACAAAAGCTTTCTGAGAACTTCCCCTGACACACAGTGTTCTGATAAGCTTTCTCAGTTAAAAAACGTTGCTTTCTGAATTCTCAAAATCCAAATATATAGCCAAGTACACTGAATGCCAAAGGTCAGCTCCCAACTGCCATGAATAATCGATTATTGTAAGTGATAATCGATTATTCAAGTCCGTTACAGAGTTTTCAAAAAGTGATAATCGATTATATGAAGTGAT
>NW_014543817.1:258500-264050 GCF_000741045.1 Vigna radiata var. radiata | reverse complement strand
ACATGTGATAATCGATTATAGCTTGACCATAATCGATTATACCAGTAAGAATTACAATATTTCAATATTTTCCTACTACATTCAAAATCTACAAGTTGCTTTTAACTATTTTTCTATTACGTTCACAATCTACAAGTTGCAGCATCATCAAAACTCATCTTCAGGTTTTACCAATACTCCCTTATTGGTAACACTATTATTATACCTCTAGAAGAGGTTATAGTCCCTTTGCCTTACGAAAATGGAAACTTCATTCACTCACTGTTTTGGGCTTTTAATAAAATTAGAGAAAATAAGAAAGAAAGAAAACTTAGTGTTTTTTTATAGTTTTGGACCACTACCTCACCAGACTACCCAAACTGGGTCGAAACTACCAACCTAAGTCACGAACCACTCTTCACAACAACTAGGGTTTTCCCCCCTTATACCTCATTAAACCTATTATTTATACCCCTAGAGAGGTTATAGTCCCTTTGCCTCATGAAAATGGAAATTTCATTCACTCAATGTTTTGGGCTTTTAATAAAATTAGAGAAAAGAAGAAAGAAAGAAAGAAAGAAAAAACTTATTTTTTATGGTTTTGGACCACTACCTCACCAGACTACCCAAATTGGGTCGAAACTAGCCCAACCTAAGTTACGAACCACACAAGGCCCAATAGCATGAAATGGGAAACAAATTCCCCAAGTGCCACAGGCAGGGTTCAAAGCAACTTCTACACGTAGTTATGTAGGACTAACTCTTTCACCAGTGTGCAAGGGCGCCCAAATTAATATATAACGTAAAAATAACTATATAAACCTTATTTAAACCCTTTGGTAGAAAAAAAAATACAAAGAAAACATACACACATATGGATAATTAAATGCCTTATCCTCACACAACCCACTATAATTTTCCTCTATCCTTGTGCATCCAAAATATAATAATAATAAAAATAATTCCCAATTTCCTTAGTGCTTAGAAACTTCGTCAGGGAAGCTCTTTGAGTGAGTAATGAGAAGTGACACTTGTTTACTTCTTCGTAAGGCTCAAGGAGGAGCATGAGAAGTAGGCTCTATCCAAAGACTCTGGGGAGTAGGAATGAAGAATGGTTTTATCTATGGAAGTGATTTAGTTTTGGATGGTAAGCTACATGTGAGGGTTATGTTTGATGATTACACCTTTTGGGCTGAGTTTTTACATGAATTCATTATTTTCAGATGATATAACAATAATTACTATTTGATTATATGCTATTATATGAATTAACGAAAGATTGAATGAGGCGTGTTATGGCATGTTATTATTATACAATTTTAAGTTTAATTATTATGTTTTCTTTAAGTTAGTTCGCTCTTTCATGTTCATGGTTGTGGTTTTCACTTGTAATAATGATATGACGTGTTATACATAATTAGATAATGTTGCAGATGGTGGTTCAAATGCATAGTAGTGAGAAGCTAGGAATTACTTTAAGAACGTATTTTTAACAAATTTTAATTATTGAATATTTTAAAATGTTTTCTTATTATTTGAAATAAATGTTATTGAGTGGAACATTTATCGGATGAAATAAATTAATGTTTTAATTTTATTTTATGATGCAAAATAAATGTTTAAAATATGTGCAAAGACTTCTAAGTTTTTAGTAGTATCCTGAAGTGATGTTACACCTTACATTATCATGGAATCGATTCCAGCATCAATAGGAATAAATTATCTTCTCTTTAGAATCAATTACTCCTTTGTTCAATTTCAATCACAATCTCCATCCTTTTCCACCATGGAACCTCACCACAATTCTAGCCTTCATCCTTCATCACCATGGAACCTCACCACAATTGTAACATCAACAAAGCATGCACGTGAAGAAAGTGTGTGTTTACATCAAGGGTATAATTGTATTTACACATGTATAATTAGAAGTGAGATTGAAAATCTCACAATCCCACTAATCTCTTCATTCTCTCACTCTCAAATTTGTGAATGCGAATTTTACCCGCAAATCATTCTTTCGATATCTCTCACCAAAATAAATCATCCACAAACGAATACAACATACATATTGTAATATGATTGTAATAGTATATTGTCTTTTTAGAATATATTTTTAAAAAAATCATCCATAAACATTATTATTATTATTATTATTATTATTATTATTGTTTGTATTTGGTAATGATGATGTCACCGTGATGAACTATTGTGTGAATCAATCCATAAGAATGTAATTAATTTAGATAACCAATATTAGAAAGGTTTAAACCATTTTTTGTCCCTAAGTTATAAGCGGATGTTCAGTTTAGTTCCCGTTTTTAAAAATGTAAATCTTTGGTCCCTAAGTTATAAAAAATGTATCAAATGAGTCCTTTTTTGACTTGAAATACGGTTTTTGATTGTTTCTTAACAACTGCTACATCTTTAGATTGCTCTGATTTGTTTCTTAATAATAACAGCACTTTAGATTGCTCTTTGTACTTTGACCATGAACATCAAAAAAGGACTCATTTGATACATTTTTTATAACTTAGGAACCAAAGATTTACATTTTTAAAAGCGGAGACTAAACTGAACATCCGCTTATAACTTAGGGACCAAAAAGAGGTTTAAACCTATTAGAAACATATAATTTAGTGTCATTTACAAGTCCATGGTTTTGAAAAGTTCGAAGAATCGACACTCAACACAGTTAATAAGGGCAATGCAACAACCCAGAAGATGAAAGTAAGGTCAAAGTCAATCCTATTTTGGTCTAGTTTCCCACATATTCAACCTTTTCAACGGTTCTGATTCGTTCGGAGAAAGTTCAACTGTGGCTCTGATGTTGACAATTGTAAAAGCCCCAATTGCCTTCACGCACTTTTCGCCGGAAAAAAGGATCCTCTGCACATGCACCTACCATACATCTCATTGTCAACCATAGTAGGTAGAGATCACAAATGGGTAGGTATTATAGAACTCTTTTTAAAATAAATTAACTACTCATATTAAGCTCCATAGAATTACTCATCATATAATTAAAGAGTGATTATTCAAATATGCGAGTTTAATGGGATATCACTCTTTAAAAATTTTATTTTAGCTTACAATTATTAGTCATCAAAATTTAAAATCTACTATATATAAATATATAAAATAAAAAATTTACCAATATTTAACAAAAAAAATAGCATTTTATTGTTTGTTTTCATTTTTAGGATATAACACATCGCATGTATGAAAAGTAAAACCATTTATTTCCTTTATTCAAAGACCAATAAAACATATTTATCAAAATAAATAATAACATAAATATATAGAAAATATTATAATACAAACAATAGAAAAACAGTATAATACATAACTGAAAACTTAAAAAAAAAAATTGATCATGATATATCCATACATAAAATAATCACATTGTGCATAAATATAAAAGTAAATTCATAATAGTAAATTTATAATGATACATTTTCAATTTAGAATCGAAATAGTAAAACTAAATTAAAATCTTACTATTAAATTACTCAAATATGTCATAAAAGATGTTCAAATATAATATTAATAGTATAACCCTATAGAGTCGTAAATTTCACTGATGATGATTTACAAATATATATCTAGTTAAATGGATAGATATTTTTACTAGTATGGATTCTCCTTATCGCTAAATCCTAATAGTAGGTATAACTATTCCATCGTCTAATATTTTTTTCTTCAGGTTTATTTAAATTTTAATTACTAGTAGTATATCTATCCTATTAGGGTTATTTCAAACCTCTTATTCAAAATAAACAAGATTCTTTTCTCATGATTGAGAAGGTTTAATTTTTTCTTTATTATATATATATATATATATATATATATATATATATATATATATATATATATATTAATGTTAACCACTATGTTTTGGAATAAAAGTTCTCATGAAAGGGGATGGAAATCTAAAATTAAATTAAAAATTGAAAAAGTCTTAAGCCATGATAACGTTTTCCAAATAATCTTTTTAACATATTAAATGTTTATCATGTTTCTAAAAGTTATAACTCCTATGGAATATGATTCTTGAAAAATATATTATTCCCATATTAAAATTGAAAAAAAAAAAAAAAGAGGATTATCACGTGCTGCTGTATATATAGAAATATTAAAAAAGTTCATAAAAAAATAAGCTGAAATATATATTCATCTGAAAAACCCTAATAATGTTTCTTTCTATATCTTGCGTTTAATAGTGATTAAATCTGATATTCCTACCACTTAATTTTTGTTCTTAACTTTTGAAGCTTTCTTGAAAGATGAGCAAAAACAGGTTAACTTGTTCCATTATTCACATTAATTAAACAAACATGATCATGCTTGCACATCACTTATCCTCAAACCGAGAATTTAGATGAATCTTATTGTCTCATTCAACATTGCAAGTAATTAAAAGAAGCAAGTTTTCCCCTAAGATCATGGAGTATTTCACGACAAACCACACTTTAAATTGCTAACACATTCTCATAATCATTATCAAAAGCTCTATTTACAGAAATTAACTATCAACCTAAATTCATATTCATTCTTCACCATGGCCAACACAATCCTAAAGCTCACAACATTTCTCCTTCTGCTAAGTCTTGCAACCCTGCATGATTCTCAGTTTGCTTCTGCAACTGATGTAGATGATCAAAATCAACACGAGACAAACGAAGAGGTGGAAGAAGACTATGTTCTTGACACCCCAATAACCCATCTGGGACCAAGAAGCAGATTCTTGGCCACCGTAATAAAGAAAGGAAGACAGTGTAATGTTGAGACTAATAACATCTGCAATGGGGTTCGAGCAAACAAGGGGAGGGACCTACTTTACTGCTGCAAGAAACATTGTCGCAATGTTCTTAGTGACAAGAACAACTGCAAGGTGTGTGGCAACAAGTGCAAGCAGGGAGAAAGATGCTGCGATGGAGTTTGTACCAATGTTTTGTCCAATGCCAGTCACTGTGGAAAGTGCAACAAGAAGTGTTCGTCTGGTGATTCATGTGGGAGTGGAGTTTGTGGATATGCTTGAAACCAAGTTATTCAAAAAGGTTAGGGATCTTCTGATCCATCATATACTATACAGCAGATTCAGATATAAAAAGATGTGACAAGTGCCAACAACACTTTGTTATTGGTTAAAATCATGAAGAACTCACCAAAATTTGTGACTTTTTATTAGTTTCAATCAATGGGAGTGTCTTTCTAGCATTTGAAATCCCATTGTGGTTTTGTTTTTTATTTAATCACATTTTTAGATAAAACGTTGGATTGAATGTTCTAATATAGTTTCAAATTACATGTACACATTTTAATTTTGTTGAGTGATTGGTTTTATTTGTTTAGTTTATGGTTATTATGGTTGTTCCTCTATTTAAATTATAACAAATGTTTGTCTTTTATAGTTTCATATATGTTCACGAAGAATAAATTTGCATGTAATTAATATCATGTAAATGAAACTTATGTTTATATATATATATATATATATATATATATATATATATATATATATATATATATATATGGGTTCGTTAACGCGCGTACATTTATTTTTCAGTTGGT
>NW_014543817.1:255485-257540 GCF_000741045.1 Vigna radiata var. radiata | reverse complement strand
ATATATATATATATATATATATATATATATATATATATATATATATATATATATATATATATGAAATTTTATTGTTGTCAATCTTATTTTGATTGAGCTCTTTATGAGTATTTACAACATAGAAATTTCAAGGATCTAAAATTTAAGAATAATACGGTCTAATAAGAAATTTTCATTTTTGAGTAGTTAAAATACAATATTAATTGGTCAACTAGTACAACTTATTTATTCTTGTATTCATTAAAAGATTTCAAAAGTTTTCTATATTTTGATTGGTCTCGATTGATTTTCTCTTTTTTAAAAATGTGTAATAATTAGGTTATCTTTATTAGTAGTATTATTACTAACAATGTTAAATATTTGTCACATGTTTGTTTGTGATTTTTTTTTTTTAATTTTATTTGTTCGTGTTAAGTTAGTATTGTGTCATGTGTAAATTATGGTCTAAATTTTAATTTGATCATTGCATTTATAATTTTGATTTTATTCAGTCCCAATTTTTTTTTAAAAATTGAACAATTTCATCTTTATTCAAATGGAGACCAAATTTAACTTTTATATAAATGTATACGTACATGACCCAATCAATAATATAAATACGTACAATGTATACATACATGACCATTACTAAATCTTGGTAGTTTTATTATATCTTTTGATAGCCATTAATATATTTTAATAGCCATTAATATATTGTCTATTTAAATCACATAAAGACATAGGATCCATAAACCTTATAAACACACATGGTATTTCACTAGAAAAGACATTATGAGATTCATACTTCCTATCCTATTCATAAAAGATCTAAACTCTCTTATTGAATTGAGTGCTCGAGAGTCTTTTGTAGGTGAATCTTCTCTCGCTTTTCAAACCTCGGGAGCATACCCACTCATATCTTATCACTTATTTGAAGGTCTATACTCCAAATTTCGATAAGAACATTTGGTGTCCATTGTGAGGTTGATAACGACGTTCTTAAACAAATTATCGGTCCCTTAAGCCCTCAATTACCCAATTGTCTCACATTTCTTAGAAGTTGAGGCCTAAAACAATTTAAATATTCCTTCCTCCTTTTACCCTTTATCTTACAGTAGGATTTCTTTTGTAGTTAGTGTGGTGAGCCAATTTCTTGATTCCCCGTGTAATAATAATCCACAAGAAGATTATTGGAATGCTTATTATTAAAATGTTGATTGGGCAAGATCTCCTTATGATAGAAGGTCTTCATCCGGATATTGTGTCTCCATTGGTGGTAACTTAATCTCGAAAAAACAACAAACAAAATGTGGCAAGATCTAATGTAGAAACAAAATAAAAGGCTATGGCCTCAGCCACTTGTGAGCTTGTTTGGCATATGTTAGTTATAATAATGTCTTTCATGAAAGGACCAAACACATTGAGGTTTTTTGATATACGATCTGATAACGGTCTAAAAACCGTTATTTTCATACTTAAATTTAATATTAAAACACACCCTTTATGGCTTATAATGGGCTTAAAATCAAGTAAAACACTTAGTTGTGTCTTGTGAGAGTCAAAAGTTGGTTTTAGAGATATTATGCTTGTTTTTACATTGTTTTGCAGGGTTTTAAGGTGAATTGAAGATGGAAGTGAAGTAAGGTGGACCTAGACCCGTGAAAGAGGAAGAAAAAGGATGAAAAGAAGGGTCAAGTGAGTCGCTGAGCACCAGAATGGACCGCTGAGCGCTCATAGCGATTAGAGGGAAACCGCTCAGCGTCAAAACTATCCGTTGAGCGGTCACAGCGGCTAGAGGGAAACCGCTGAGCGGTGAACTTAGACGCCTGGGTGGTTGTCTGTTTTTATTAGCTAGATTTTGTAATCTTTCTGTTATCTTTTTGGGCTTATATATAGTCCCAGTGCAAATCAAAACATATTCTTTTGGCAGAGAGAAATGTCCAGAGCTATTCCACACACCTTGGAGGAGGTTCCTTGGATGCTTAGGCTCCAATCTACCAAGTTTAGGGTTATTTCTTTCATTCTTTCATCATATTTCATCTAGTTTCACCATGATTATTGTGAACTAAACCCTAG
>NW_014543817.1:236717-254990 GCF_000741045.1 Vigna radiata var. radiata | reverse complement strand
TTTAAACCAATTGAATCATTGCATTTGCATGTTTACTTTTGTTCTTTGCATACACACCTCAATTTAATTCTTTTCTCACGTCTTACACGATTAGTTTACATGAAAAGTAAGGCCTAAGAGTCCTTTGGGAAACGATACTTGGACTTACCCATTTATATTACTTGATAACGATCTGGTACACTGGCAAGGGACTTAACACGATCCTGCCCAGGAAAGAGTACGATCTTCTTTGAATTTGATTCCTCAAGGGGCACAACAAAAATAAATCAGAGCAGAACGTAGAATAAGACAAAGATAGGAACACCCTAATCTAGCAAATTGATAAGTCAAGTGAAGATTCGCTACAAAGATGTTAATCTTTGATAAGAATCAGAGTTCTAATCCAAGAACCAACATAATCCTCTCTCAAAATGCAAATGCATATATTATGACTCAAAAGTGTCAACATATGTTTTTGGTGTCCTTGTATATAGGTACAAATGTTTAAAGCACCTAAGAAACCCTAAAAGATATACTAAAGACATCAGGTCCAAAAATAATTTGAAAAATTAAAAATAGAAACAAATAATTTACAATTAAAATAAAATTACAATTTATTTAATTTCCAAAATTATTCTTTAATTGTGTTGATGATCTTCATGTTCTTTAAATTTCTTTCTTCGTGGAACATTATAAAATTCAAGGAGACATCTTTTGATCTTTGGCTTTGTCATAGATTGAATTGTTAATATTATTCTTCAAGTTCTTCTCATATATGTTTCAGGAGATAGTCCTCTATCATACCCTCCATCTTGAAGAAGATTTGTCCTCAAATTTGTACCGCTTGATTTTCTTTCTCATATCTCTCTCTCATTTCTTTTTCTCTATTTTCTTTCTCCTGTCTCGCTTTATTTTATTTCTCTTTTTTCTTTCTCTTTTCTCTTTATTCACACACTCTCTTTTATTTCTCTTTTTTTTCTCTTTTTTCTCTTTCTTCCATTTCTATAAGTGCATTTTAGTCTTCTGTTTTTTTATGCTTAAGCTCCTGTCTTATTTTCAACGAATCTAATTTTTGCATAGTTCTTTTTTCTTCCTCTTTCAAATATGGAATGTAGTTCTTGATGTCCTCATTACTATTCATTGGACTTGCATTCCAATTAGGACACTAATGAGTTTCATGCTCATAGCCTTCACATTTGAAACATCTTATAACACTTGATTTAACCCTTCGAAAAACATTTTTGTCATGTTTGTGCTTCCTTTTAATACTAAAAATTTCACCATTCAACTTTATAATATTAGACACCAAGGTATTAACATTCTTTACCAACACCTCACGAGCACACAACTTCCAGAAGGATGTCTTTGGAATAATATGTTGCATTGTTTGATATTGATAAATCCTGCAAGAGCTTAGGAAAACAAAATAACAGAATATATTTAAATCCTCGTCTCTTATCTAAGTGTTTCACTCAAATGTCACTCATGTATCACACAAATAGGCTTCTTTTTAAGTACTTTCTTGCCTTTTTTCACTCAAATTTCCTTTAGTGTTTGGTATAGAACTATCCAGTAGCTTAAGCAAAGACTTAATAAACAATGTGACAAACATTACGAGATCTAAATCTTGACTTAAGAGGTCAAAGAAAATTGAAAACTCTAGAAAAAACTTCAAGGAATTTTTAATAGACACAAAATAAAAAAAAAAATTAGAAAATTAAAGGACTACCAAAAACAATTAAGTAAGACAACGCAAAGACTCTAGAAAAAAGACGGAATATAATTTAATAGATTCATTTATAAACAATAGTACAACATAATAATTTGTATTGAACTCTTCAATACACAAACAAAGATTGTCCTTCAAACACCAAAACTCATGCAAGATCAAGGTAAACATTTAATTGGATGTATAATTAACAGAAAAAACAAAAAAAAACAATCAATTTCCACGAATCAATGTAGAAATACACAAATTAAAAGAAGAAAAAAAAATACGAAAATTAGAAACTTAAGGGATTTGGATTGTGGTTTTTTTTTCTAATATGACAGGAAAATAAGATAAAAGAGGATATTCAAACCAGAACGTTGCTCTAAATACCAAATGACATGATATTGTCTAGGAAAGAGTACGACCTTTTATGAATTTGAATTCTTAAGGAGAACAACAAAAATATATAAGAGCAGAATGTGGAATAAGATAGAGATGTGAACACCACAATCTAGCATATTGATAAGTCAAGTGAAGATTCACCATAAAGATGTTAATCTTTGATAAGAATCAGAGTTCTAATCCAAGAACCAAGAGAATCCTCTCTAAAAAATGTAAATGCATATATTATGACTCAAAAGTGTCTACATATGTTTTTGGTGTCCCTATATATAGGTACGAATGTTTAAGGCACTTAAAAAACCCTAAAAGAAAGCTCAAAGACATCAGGTCCAAAAATAACTTGAAAAATTAAAAATAGAAACAAATAATTTGCACTTAAAATAAAATTACAATTTATTTAATTTCCTAAATTATTCTTCAATCATGCTCATGATTTTCATGTTCTTTAAATTTCTTTCTTCATGGAACACTATAAGATTCAAGGATACATCTTTTGATCTTTGACTTTGTCATAGATCCTTTGAATTGAAAATGTTCTTCTTCAAGGAGTTCGTTAATTCAAGTGATCAATTAGCAAATATTATTAGGTGTGGTAAGAACATAAGCCTCCTAAACAAGGTCTAAGGATGCTACATTACCATGGAAGTCCATCCACTTATACCTCTACTTTGGAGACTAGAGCTACATTACAATTTTGTCCTTAAAAGATGCTTCAAAATGTAAAGGGAAAAATGAGTATTTAAACTGCTCTAGACCTTAACTTCTAAGCGATGAGAGACTACTAAGTGTGGTAAGAACAAAATATTATATGATACTTTTATTAAAATTAATATTTTTATTAACGTTTAAACCCTTTAGTTGTCCCTATTTTTGTTTGGCTTTTCCAATTTGATCCCCTCCTTCTAAAGTTACCCAATTGAGTTCATATAATTGCTAATTTGAAGCAATTGAGCCCCTACCATTAAATTTTGTTAATGGAGTTAATTTTTTGA
Source organism: Vigna radiata var. radiata (assembly GCF_000741045.1). Lineage (NCBI taxonomy): Eukaryota > Viridiplantae > Streptophyta > Magnoliopsida > Fabales > Fabaceae > Vigna > Vigna radiata. The sequence goes on along the minus strand of NW_014543817.1, from coordinate 251,906 downwards.
TGATTTGTGATATTGAGGTGGACAGTTCTTTAAATGTGGCATTGTTGGACCATTATAAGTGGCATTTAGAAAAAAAATTTTAAAAATTGGGTTTCGAAAACTCCATCGCAGGCGCACATCGAACACCTCCACTGTCATCCCCAACTTCCCCTTCCTCCCTTCCGTGAACTGCTTCTTCCTCGTCACCCTAAAGTTCAGCTTCTTCGCCACCGTCTCCAGCTTCACTATCATCGATGACGCCGAGTGCTTCGATATGAACATCTCTAGTTTTACCCTAACGCTGTCAGTGGTTTTGAGGGTGAGGGAGGAGGGTGAGAGAGGACGTTTAAGAGAGGTGGGTGAGTTTAGAAAAGCCCTATCTGGAATTGAATTTGGTGACAGTTTGAGAGAGAAAAGGGAACAAAGAGAACCATATCCTAATTCAACGCTTTGTGCAATTGGGTGTGAGAAGAGGAATGAAGAGCGAGCCATAGAGTATAGGAAGAGATGAGGTTTTATCGGTTGAGCTATAGCCTCATTCTTCTATTTCTTTCTCCCTCTAATTTATTTTAATTTATTTTCACATTCCATGTTTTCGTTTACTGTCTTTTTTTCCAATTTCCATGGTTTTTTGTTGTTACGTACCAATGTTATGGTCTTATTACATGTTTTTGTATTTTATTTTTTAGATTAAATGGTTGAATCAATTTGGTGCTAGTTTTTTGTATAAAGGGCTTCGGGAAAGAGATGACCTTGTGATGATGGTACCTTTTTTGAGAAAACAAAAATGGTTTTAATGTTTTTGTAGGGAAAGCGGTTGGAAGAATCAAACAACAAATAATAGAATCCGTGAAGCTCAATCAGTAGCAGGAGACATTTTACAAAACACCTTAGTAGCCTTCAAAGGTGAAGAAAGATCCTCCTCCTCTCTCTATTCAATTCTTGGCATAATAATTAAAGTAATGCGCTACACAACGAATTCTCTTTTTACTAAGAGAGAAGGATGACCAAAACAAACAAGTTTAGTTAGATATCTGCCATGAACGATTTTCTTCTTAAATTGAAAATCAAAATGAAATGAAAAAGAAAAGGTAAAGAAAAGAAAAAGAAGGGAAATTTCAATTCAGTGTAACCCCCTTGTCCTCTTTCTCTCTTTGACCCATGCACCTCTTTCAACTCTTGGAAAACAACCCTTGTTGGTAACTTTGTTGCAGAGGAAAAGATCCCGGAAATAATCAGGTTCTTCAAAGAAGGATAGCAAAAAAAAACGAACCCGCCATAGAAGAATCGAAACTAGATCCTGATGAAATTGATAACAACAACAAAAAAAAGACTGATACAAAGGAGATTGATAACAGTAAAGCTGAAGTGCAAAATGCAACATTTGAAAGCATTTAACACGACATCTACAAAATGCCACATTTCACCTCCAAAATGCCACGTTAAAATCATTTAATATGTCATCCCACCACGTGTGCAGAATTTTAACTCCGTTAACGAAATTTAACTACAGGTGCTTAATTGCTTCAAATTAGCAGTTATAAGGACTCAATTGGGTAACTTTAAAAGAAGGGAATCAAATTGGTAAAACCCAACGAAAATAGGGACAACTAAAGGGTTTAAACTAGGGATGACAACGGGTCGGGCGGGCACAGATAGTGCCTACACACAACCCGACCCGTCAGATAAAATCCTACCCACTACCCGACCCGCTACCCGTCGGGTACCTGTTTAAAAAATACCCACGGGTTTTAACATACCTGCAGATACCCGCAAAAAATAAAAAAAAAATATTTTATATATATATATATATATATATATATATATATATATATATATATATATATATATATATATATATATTAAGCTCAATATAAATTAAAATTTAATTTTAATTAAATTTAACCTAATAAAATATTATTTTATTTTATTTTTAATTAAATTTAATTAAATATATATATAATTTTTTTTATATTACCTATACCCGACCCGTTTAGAAGCGGGTATTAAAATATTCGTTACCCATTACCCGCGGATAGTAACTACCCGCCGTAGATTTTACCCGTGAATATCCGTACTTGCAGTTTTTTTTGTCATCCCTAGTTTAAACCTTTTTATTAATTATTTTTAACAAGATTAAGTTTATTTAAATTTATATTTTACATTAAATTTTATTTAAAATTTGTTTTAAAGTTTTATATGTATTTGCGTTAATATTTTATCAAACTTAATATTGGTTTTCTATTTGAATTTATATTTCATATAATCGTGTATAAATTTATATTTCAAATAATTGTGTATAAATTTATATTTCAAATATTTATATAACATTATATATCAATAGTTTCTATATAAATGTTAGTATTAGTTTAAAAATAACAATTTTATGTATCAAATGTAAAATTTTAAAATAATATAATATAAATAAATATATTTAAAAATTTTAAAAAATAAAACAAAGTTTAATGTGTAATTTAAGTAAACAAAAATTTGATTTTTGAGTAAGCTACTGTCACTTTTTGAAAAAAAAAAAAAAAAAACAAACTAGTTATTGTTTGCAATTGGTTTTCATCATATAGAATACAATACTAATTGGTTACCAATTATAACATACTAAAAAAACTACAATTTTATTTTGTTTTGCAATCGAGAGTAGTGATTAAATGTCAAATACTCTTGCAAAATAAATCGACCCGTATAAGAACAAAACTTGTGAAATTGATTGGATTATTTTGTGATAAAACGGTTTCAATCCATGAAATATTTTTTTTTATTTACTGTAACACTTTAATTAGTGATTGATCTCGTTGATTACTTATTCTATAAATCGTTTTTTCTTTGATTTTTGTTTCTTGTAAAAACTACTTTAACCTTGTTTTTTTTTTTTTTTTTTTTCATTTCCAGCAAGTTAACTTCAAATTTTCATTTTTCCTTACCATTTTTTTCAACGTTCTACCTATTCCTTAGGTTTCCATGTCTCTTGCACAACATTCTTTCATTACGGTTTCAAGTATGAGGTCGAGATTATCTCTTTATTAAGTTATATGTGTCATGATGTTCATTTTTGTCATCATATTCATCCTTCACATCTTTCAGTCAAACTCGAAGTTACCTGCAGAAGGTACTCCGATGTTAAAGTCGGTAAAGATTTAGTGGGTTCAACAGTGAGGTTACCTACAAAAGATAATAAATACAATCACCTACCCATTTACCTCAAACCTATATTTATATACTTTTGGAATGGACTTTGGATTACTAACAATCTAATCGTGGCCCAATTGGTGTTAATCATGTTTTGTCATAAACTAATCTTCATCAAGTATAATCGTTATTTAATTATTTAAGGGTGACTGTTTGGTATGTATGGTACAGGCGCTTGATCTTTGGGGAGGTCTCATTGACGTTTTTAACTATGTGGGTCGTCCAGTCCTATGTTAACCAAACGACCATATAGTACAAAGGCCCCTCAAGCCTGAGCCTATCATGACATGCAAACGGGTTTGTTGCGAAAAAGGTTTTGGACGCTTTGGGGGAGGTTAAGTTCTCTCTGTAATAGATTGGCTAGGCAATTGTACCTTGCATACACTAGAGACAAAACACTAGAGAGCACACAATTAGCCAAAAAAAAAAAAAAATAAAGTCCAATCGGTTAAGAACACATAAATAGAATAGTCAAACTACGAGTCCCCGATAACAGCGCCAAAAACTTGTTAAGATGTCGGCAAGTGTACCAAATCGTATCAAGTAATAATAAGTGATAAGACCAAGTATCGTTTTTCCAATAGACTCACGACACTAAACAATCATGTAATTACTTAACTAATTAAGACTTTAAAAGAACATTTTGTTGGTTTTTGAATGTAAATACAATAAAAGTAAATATGAATGCAATTTTGATCAATTGAAGAGAAACACAAAAGTGAATGGATGATTTTAATATGAGATGAATATGTTCTTGGGGTTTAGATTTCACCTAATCACTCTCATGTATATAAGAATTCATCTTCTTCATTAAATGTCAATATTACTTTCTAAATTACTTAGAACCCGATGTCTCGGTGAAATAAGCATATCCTTAATTACTAGACCACAATGTCTTGCCTTCCTAATAATTAATTCTGCATTACGAACGAAAGCTTAAGATAATCAAGCGTTCTATCCCTTTGTCTAGGCTATAGTTCCCTTGGGGGAAATTCTCTAGATCTAGGTTTCTAGGTATTTGACAATAACAAAGAAGACCACAAATCATGTCATGAATGAGTTAAACACAACAAGCATATAGCAAATAAGAAAATCCCTAACAATTAATGAAAAAAGCATATATAAATCAAAATCAATTCAAATACATGAGAGTTAAAAGGATTACATCTTCCCCAACAACAAATAATGTTTAGTTCTCCATTGTCATGGAGAAACTAGATGTACAATGAATAAGAATGAAAGATAAACCCTAAAAACTGAAGAAGAGAGCTCATGCATCAATTCTGCCTCCAGAGAGTTGAAAAGTGGTTTTTTGTGTCTCAACTGCCAAAAGATACAAACCCTAGGTCGAACAAATCCTTAAATAGAGCAAAAACAAAGTCCAAGCCCACGTCGTTGGCGCTCAACGCCCCTACTTAGGGCAAGCAGGCGGTAGTGCGAGAGGAGTGGCGCTCAGTGCCCCTAGAAGGGCACCCAGGCAGTGTGCGACATAAGGAAGTTGGCACTCAGTGCCCTAGAAAGGGCGCCCAAGCGTTAATGGGAGGCTTTAGTGTTGGGAGGCTTTAGCGCTGAGGGCCCCAAAAAAGGGCGCTCAGGCGTCCTACGATCTTCTGTAGCCTTCTTTTCTGATGCTTTTTCAGTCCTTTTTGGGTTCCAACTCCTAGGTACTTCAACTCCTCTTCCAAATCATTCCAATTTCCTAAAAAATCAAGGGAATTTAGTGATAAAATCATAAAGTATAACCTCAACTCTCTTATTCCCACAATTAAACTAAAAACAAGAGTTTAAGCAAGTTTCTAAGTCAGAAAGGGTTCATTTAGTATCAAAATTAAGTCACAGATAACGGTGATATCAAACGTTATCAATAATGCTTCTTTGAATCTTTTAAAACTCGACTAATAAAATAGATTAGTTTGAGCTCTAGAGCATCCTGCAGAAGAACTACATTGATCGCTTAATTATAGACAACCAAGTAAAATTATAACTTGTTTCCTTGGACTATTCGAGCCACGGCAGATGGACTGGCCAAGATTTTCTTCACATCTACAAAAGCGACTTCACATTGTTCGTCCCATACGGCAAAGGTCTCCTGCATCATCTTAAGGATTGACCGGATCCTCTCAACCAATTGGGGATGAACCACGATAGGGAGGTTAATCGGCCTACAAGTTGTTGCACCTCCTTCAAGTTTTGTGGGTTTCTCATCTCCAATATGGTCTTGCACTTATTAGGATTAGCTTCAATGCCCCGTGCGGTCAGCATGAAACCAAGGAAATTGCCTGCTCCAACGCTAAATGTGCGTTTTGAGGGGTTGAGACGCATCCCATAGTGTTGAATCTAGCCAAAGACTTCCTTCAAGTCTTTGATGTTCTCTTCAACCAATCGACTTTGCACCACCATGGCATTTACATATATGGCTATGCAATTACCTATTTGGTGGTGGAAGACTTGGTCCATTAGCTGCTGGTAGGTACCTCCAACATTCTTCAAGTCGAACGATATACATCATAGTAGTAGTTTGTTCACTTGATGATAAAAGTTATCTTCTCTCGATCGGGTGGGTACATAAGTATTTGGTTGTAGCCATAATATGCATTCAAAAAGCTCAAAATCTAGTGGACAAAAGAACCACTCACCAGGCCATCGATGCTCGGGAGAAGGTATGCGTCCTTCGGACAGGCTTTGTTGAGATCAATGAAGTTTGTGCACATCTTCTACTAAGCATTCACCTTTGTTACCTTGACCATCATTTCCAGTCACATGGTGTATGTGATCTCTCGAATGAAACTCATTTCTTGGAGCTTCTTCACAACAACCTCCACAACCTTTATTTTCTCCTCTTCCAACCTCCTCTTCTTTTGCGCTACCAAAGATGCTTTCTTGAACAAGGCTAGCTCGTGAGACTTCATGTTGGGGTGAATGTCTGATATATTCGCTATTATCCAAGCGAATAAGTCACTATTGGACTTAAGTTTTTCCTAAAGCTTTCTCATGCTCCTAGCTCAAGGAACTACCAACCTTCCTTATATCTTAATAATTATTAAGATATAAATATATAGGAACTACCAACCTTCCTTATATCTTAATAATTATTAAGATATAAATATATATTAAATAATATGTAAATGTTATATTAAATTAAATTATTATTATATTTTAAATTTAAAAGTTAAATTAAAAAAATTATGAATCAAATGTCAAAATTTTAATAGATTTTGAAATGTTGAAAGGTGCATATTAACTTTAATAAGAAAAAGAAAAAAAAAAGACTTATTAAGGTAAAAAAAAAAGAATTCAAAAAATTGGAGATGGCCCTGGGTCAATTCCATTCATTCTAAAAGTGAGTCCATAACATGAATTGGAAGGATAATTATGTCATTTTGCAAGTAAGTTTATTTTGGTCTTGGTTGTAGGGTTTTGCAACGTCACTTTGTTCTAACACTTTCATCTTTCGATTGTGGTGTCTTTGTTGGGCGCAATATCTGGTTTTGGTTGGCGCATTTTATCATTGCTAGCCAGTCACAAGTGGTGTTGACAAGACTGATAACATTTCGTGTGTTTTCGATTCACTTTGTTTTACGCAGATCCGTTCTCTTTCTGTTTCTGTAGCTCTGCCATGCTTGCATTTTCGAGAGGCTTTGTTTCCCGTTTGCAGCGCTTCGCCGTCAATTCACCCTCACCACTCCGATTTCTTAGTTCTGATGCAGAGATTCAGACTCGGATTATTGAACCAAAACCCGGTTTGATGACCCCTGATTCCAAGCGAACTGGACTTATAGCGGTAAAATGTGGAATGAGTGCGCTTTGGGATAAATGGGGTGCTAGAATCCCAATCACTGTGCTTTGGGTTGATGATAACATTGTGTCTCAGGTTAAGACCCCAGAGAAAGAAGGTTTTTGTTCTCTCCAGGTACACTTCTCTTCCCTTCTAATGTAATTGTTGTCTGCTTTTGGAATTTAAGGTTCACCTGAGTAACATTAAGTTTGTACAGAATGGAGAAAACCATGTCTGTGGTTCACTTTTTCCCTGATTTGCATAAGCAACAACTTTATGGACATGTGGTGCCGTATAATCTCAAAGAAATGATAGGAAAATTAATAGCCAGTCTAAGTCTCAATTTTTTAGATAGTGTACATTCTTGGTGGAGTTCTATGAATCGATGTACATGAACAACTGCAGTTTAATGCACTAGGAAGGACAGAAATGATAATTAAAATAAGCCAATATTCAAGTTGGTGCAGTCATTACTGACAGTTGCACTACTCTTCATTAAAGATCTTTAGATTGTTTTGGGTTTGGTTGCAGCTTAGAACCAAATAAACAAATTGGATTGAAATTTGGCTCAATTTAATGAACTGGTTTAAGAAAACGGGTTTGGGTTATTAAACTGTTTAAACAGTTTGAATATTTTGTGGTGTGGTCCATTTAGCTATGCCTTGGTTATTACAGTGGTGTTTTTAAGCGTTTGAGTGTATCTAATTATAGACTTTTTTGCTGTTTTGTTTCTAGTTAGATTGGTTGTGGACATAAGAAGGAAAAACATTTGACCAAGCCAGAAGTTGGTCATTTTAGGGCGCAAGGAGTTCCAATGAAGAGAAAGCTTAAGGAGTTTCCAGTGACAGAGGATGCACTTCTTCCTGTTGGAACATCACTTAATGTTCGCCATTTTGTTCCCGGCCAGTATGTTGATGTCACTGGAATAACCAAAGGAAAAGGTTTTCAGGTGTTTTTCCCCTTCCTTCATGTTAAATATTGCTTTTATCTTTTTTTCTTTAGAAGTCAATTACTTTGTGCATGTATGGAAGTTTATAGATGTATCTTCACTGTGTTTCTGTATATTATCATGCTGTTTTCCTTTTATTTATATTTTCTGTATACTTGCGGAGAATCCTTCAATGTGAATAAAAAAGGCACTAAAATGGTCCTTCAGTTTTGTGGATCTCTTCAAATCATGAGTGTCAATTTTAAATATCATTTTTGTTTTCAGGGTGTGATGAAGCGGCATGGATTTTCGGGAATGCCAGCATCCCATGGTGCTTCATTGTCCCATCGAAGCGCCGGTTCTACTGGTCATTTAACTAGTGCTGGAAAGGTAAGTTGTGCTCTTTTAGAACGAAATGTTTGTTTAGTTCCTTGAATAAATTTGTTAGAATAATTACATTTATGTATCATCATTAAGCCTAATTAGGATGTATTCTGTTAGACAATCTATTAATTGTACTTATAGCCAGACCTAGTTCCACCTAAGTGTCTAGTACAGTTCCTTAATCTTCCATGTACTTCAATCAGTTTTAATAAAAGATTATGAGAGGGGTCTCTTAAAGCCCTTGAAAATATATTTCTCTGTTTTTAATGTTAAGTAAGTTGGTAATTCGGTTACAATAATTTTTGCTCGATGATTGATTTAAACACGCTTTATATTACCCTTCAGGTTTTTAAAGGTAAAAAGATGGCTGGGCGAATGGGTGCAGAGCAAAGAACTGTTAAAAGTGTATGGGTCTATAAAATTGATCCAGCAAGGAATTTGATGTGGGTGAAAGGCCAGGTAAATTCTTTTTTCTATTTTTATGACATTCAGATTAGAGCCTAAGGGTAAAAAATATCTGCTCATAACATCAGACATGGCGTTGATGCTCTAAATTTTTTCCTGAAAATTCAAATCAGAATCAATTCACATAGCAATACTGCTACAGAAATCTTAATTTGATGTTTAAGCCAAATTACTTGTGCAAATTTTGTGGTGATTTGCAGCTTTATGGTTAACAGTTGTCTATTAAGTCACTAAAAGAATTGGATTTTGGCTTCATTAGCGATGACTTATTTCTCTTTGTATGATGTGCACAACAGGTCCCAGGAGCTACAGGGAACTTTGTTTTTATAAAAGATGCTGTATACAAAAAACCTGACATATCTCTGCTTCCTTTCCCAACTTACTTTGCCCCAGAAGACGAAGATACTGATAATTTGAGACCATTGGTTGCGGAGCTAGGGGATGTGGATCCATTTATCGTTACTGATTAAAGAGCTGGTTTTCATGATAGGTTCACTTCTGCATTCATGTTTTCTGAGTATAGATGGTAAAATGAGATTTTTGAGGAACCCTTTTACCGGTCTTTTACGGCAGCTTTAGGGTTGTTTACGACATTGGCCAAGCATGGTTGTCTTGCAATGCTACAAATAAGTGGAGTTTTGGAATTAATGTATCATACGATTTATTCTAATTGAATCGTTTCCTTTTTTAGGTAATATAATTGACATTGTTCATGCAGCGAACAAATTTATGGAACAAATTTTCTAGATTTTTATGGAACTTCTAACCAATTTTTCTTATTTGAAAACTTTTATTATGGAACAAATTTTCTAGATTTAAATGTAGTCTACTTGATGGTAAATTTCCTACTCATTTTCATTTTTTCCTAGGTCCATGATCAATACATTCGATGAAAATAATGAATGTACCTAGGAGCCCAGAGTTTATAGGTGATCATAAAATACACTTTGTACAATCTATTGTATAAAATTTATATCATGGGCCTAGTTAGAATTTGGAGAATTGTGAAATCATCCCAAGTTTAAGATTTTCTTCGGTTAAAATAGTCCATTAGTTATTTTAGTTGTTTTGAAAATTTTTAAGTCTTTATATTTTTATTGTCTTAATTGAATTTCTATTTTTTGATAATATGTAATACTTAAGTTTTTCTGCTTGTATTATACTATCAATGGTAAATGTGGGTGGTATTAAATATGGGTTATGTGTCAGTTGTGATTCTTTTATTTTCTTTTTAATTTTTAATTTTTAATTTTTAATTTTTAATTTTTAATTTTTAATTTTTAATTTTTTTTTTCACATTTCAAATTAGTATTATAATTATTATTTTGAGTCAATTCAAATTTAATTTCTGTTTTTAAGTTGAACAATTTTACCTTTAAAATGATCAAATTTAACTTTTGTACTATGAAGATATTTTTATTAAATATTTTAAATAAGATTAAGTTTATTTAAATTTATATTTTACATTAAAGTTTTATACATTTATATTTTAAATATTTGTATAAATTATATATTAATAATTTCTATACAAATGTTATAAATAGTTTAAAAATAATAATTTTATAAATCTAAATATATAATTTTAAAATAATTTTATAACAATTTGAAATAAATATTTAAAATTTTAAAACATTTTAAATAAAATTTAATGTAAAATATAAATTTAATATTTAATGTTGTTAAAAATATTTAATAAAATTATTTTTATAACATTTATATAAAAATTTAATTTTATCTTACTTTGAAAGGGACAAAATTGTAATATCCCAAAAATATAGTAAAATACTATATAAAAGAGTCATCACCTGTATGATATGATAGAACAGTTAAATAAAATATAAAGTCTAACTTACAGTTATCCAAAAATAACTATAAATTTAAACTTTATATACAAACACGATAAAACAAAACTATTTACAAACTAGTCTGAACTAACTAAGCCACTGGATCATCCCCATCAAGCAACTGCTCCACAGTAAGCTCATCTCCCTCTGCTCACACCCACAGGATGATCATAACCAAACAAGAAACATAGCCACATACAAAGACAAACACAAACAGAAGGGTAAGCTAGATATAAAAGATTCATACATTAGTATAACATACAATCAAAACTTCATTCATTCATATATAATTAACTTCAAACATCCTAAACATGTCATGACTTAGACTTGACTGTCCGGACTTAGAATGAATACCGAGCTATGACGGGTTGTGCACTTGTGGTGGCCTCTACTATTTTGCAAAGTCATTGCCATGGGTTTCATCCTACCACACACACAAGGTTAGTTTGTTACCGCACAATAGGCCTCCAAGTAGCGCCTACACTAGGACATCCTACTACTCTCACCACATGAACCAATCCTATCTATTTGAGAATGAAATATCATTAGAGTGTTAGGATAACCCCCAATACTGAGCTCCCTGTATTCATTCTAATAACACTTAACCATACCGAAAGAGTCCTCCCGTGGAACCTGTATAACCATCCGTGGAATAATTTGAACCAATATAATTATGCATAATTTCACAATTTCATTACACACATTACTTTTGATACTCACATAATACCCATACATAGTCATACATCATCCACAATTGAATCAATTACATAACTCAAACTAATAAAGATCAAAGAAGAAAAGAATACATGGTAATCTGGAACAGTCGCTCAGCGCACACACTCGCTGAGCGACCACAGACTTTACTCGCAAAACGACTCAGCTCGTTGTACGAATCCACTAACAGTGACCCCAACCTCCAACTCACTCACTCAGCAACCGAACTCGTTGAGCGAATTAAACTACCAGGGCGAAAGTCCAGACCCCAACCCCTCGCTTAGTGCCCCAACTCACTATGCGAAAGTCCAAACAGTAGCCCAAACACTCTCTTAGCGCACCAAGTCGCTATTCGAATAAAATTTCCAGTGCTCCTAAACCTCCATCAGTCGCTCAGCGCACTTTCTTGCTGTGCGAATCCTCAAACAGAGGGTCAGCCTCCATGACCACTCACTGAGCGACTCTACTCAATCAGCGAGTCTGCATAATCTGCAACACAAAATCTACAAAATTACGCAACCTACACCCAATTTACCAAATCCAACTATTTTTCCCCACTTCTAACCCTCCTAGATTGTGTTATATACTTAATTATACTTGACTAAGTGTGTCTAAACCTTTCTAATCCCATTCTAAAGTGTTTACTAACCAATTTCTACTTTAAAACATCCAATTCATTAACTTATGGACCCAAATCATATTCTACCACTTTTGGTACCATTTTCAGTAACTTAGGGACTCAATCAAGTCCCAATTAACCTACCTAGCCTATTCCAACTCACCAATTCAGCATCCAACTCCTAATTCAAAATTTCACTACCCCACTTCCTTAAAACTAACTTTAAACAAGTACAATTTACTTAAATTCGTAACTAAACACTCTCATAACAGATTCCCTATATTCCAACTAACCAATAACACATCAAACATCATTTAATTCATATCATTATCACAATTCCTCAATATACTTTAAAAAGGGTAAAATTACACATAAAGTATTTACTCTAAAAATTGACATTAGTTCAATCAATACAATAAGCATAGAATCACCCCACATCCACACTAAATTACAATTTAAAGTAATAATCTGGCTTCCCTTACCTTGGAGAAATGTTGCACAACTTTAGAAAACCCCGACCGATGCTTGCACCGCAAGAAAACTCTAGAAACCCCTACAAATCACCGATTAGTGATAGGAAACCAACCTTAGAACCTATATTGAGTTAAGAGTCAAGAAAGAGAGACATAATTCTCATGCAAAGACAGAAAATATGCATAATCACATATTTAAGGGAAAACCTAGAAAATAGGAATGAAACTTGATTGGTAAGAATTGTAGTCCTCGACGTCAAGATCGCCTAGATACTTCCTGATCGTCGAACATATGGTCCAAGAGAAAGAAAGAGTAGAGAGAAGTGAGAGAAAACGAAGAGGAAAGAGTTTAGAGAGATAAACAATATTTTATATAATGAGACGAGCTTTATAAAATTCTATTTATATTATAAGATTATTTTAAAATAAAATACTCAACCTCATCATTTTAATACACATATCTACTCTAATACTCTATTTTGGAGGTTCTTACAGAAATTGTTCAAGTTAAAAAAAAAATGAATAAAATAGAATCAAAATAGCAAATATATAATCATTATGATTTTGACAATAACTTGACATGTGATTCGACATGTAACTAAAGTTGTCAAAACGGGTAATCTGGCTCGACCCGATCCAACCCACCACGGGTTGGTCACTTAGTGAGTCAATCCAACCCGAGTCACTTATTAGCGAGCTAAAAAAATTCGAACCCGACATGACCTACCACGGGTTAAACGGGTTGACTCACTGACTCATTTAATTATAAGTTTTTTTTAAATGAAAAAAAAATACAATTTTTTTAATTCAAATCTAAATAAATTTCACACTAAGACGATGTTAAACTCCAAAGACAATTCAAAATTAAAAAAAAAAAAAGTATCATACAACCCAAGTGTAATCTAAAAACATGTACAAAAGGCAAACAAATAAGTTTTTAATATTGATAATTTTTGTATCACTTGTCCATTTATAATATTAGAGTCTTGAATAGATAAATCTATAATATTTTTCTCTCTTTCTTTATCACTATCTACAATATAATAAAAAAATACTAACTAATAATATTAAAATACAAAAAATAAATAATTAAATTAAATTAGGTGGGTTGGTGAGTCAACCCGTCCCACCATGGGTTCAACCTGATGAGTCGGGTTGAAAACTAACCTGCATAAAAAATTTACAGTTTTTCAAACCCAACCCGACTCGAACTCGTGATGGACCGGATTGATCCGCGAATTAAAACTCATTTTAACAGCACTACATGTGACAAAATTTTTTTTAATAATAATAATAATAATTAAAAACACCAAAACAAAATAAAAAAAATCCATGAACTATGAGGCATGTCACATATATTTATGATTGTTAATATAATATTAATAGAAATGACTTAATTATTACACATTTTTAAAAAAAATAATCCAATTAAAATATAGGAACCAGTTAAGATTTATCATCAAAGTTTTTTAACTATTTATTTTTAAATTTACAACAATTTGTTTTCTTATGAATTTACTAAATTTTTTTTCTTCTCTTTTCTTGGTTTAATTTATGTTCCACGTTGACATGTATTAACTAAGCACCGAAATTTACTTAAAAGTACTTTTATAATTGGTTTTCTTATGAATGTGTTGATGATAATGAAGAAGTAATAGAAAGTGAGTATGAAGAGGGGACATGATTTCGGTGCCATCATTTAAGCTATTAAGCATCTTTCATCTTTTTTGGCATTTATATGACTTACTTATGTGCTTCACTATCTCTTCTTCTAAAGGATGGTAAAAAATGAATTTACTAATTTCATTAATAAATGATTTATTATATCCATTTAGATTTTTTTTTTCAGTCACGATTCATTATATTCGCAAAATTTATTAATGTCGTTCATTCATTCTGAGATTTTATGTTTAGTTTACTAAACAAATATTGCAAGGAAAGATTTACATTTTCGTCTCAAAATATATATAAAAAATATATATAATAAAGACGACATCATGGATAATATAATATTAGAAAAATAATTAGAGAATTTAGGATTTCAGTCATCCTTAGAATAGTATTAGAATTTAAAACTGGAGTACTAGAGTTTTCTCCTTCAAAATACAAGGAATTTAAAACTTTAAACACACTAAAGTTATTCAAAATAACATAGGCTAAGAGAAGTGAAGCCTAGTGGACTAGACTGCAACATCGTCATCCCCTTCCAAAGTTGTCTCCAAAGAAACCTCCTCATCATCTGCTCCCATCCAAGTGGATGATCATCGCAAAAGAAAACAAACGTAAACATGGCACAAACACAAGCAAGCAAGGGTGAGCTAATTATATAAAACGCATACCACATAAGAGCATGTATGTACAAGAGTTCATTACAATCAAAGCAAGTTAAAGCATATACCTGTTGACGGATTGGCAAGTGTACCAAATCGTACAAGTAATATAAATGGTAAGACCAAGTATCGTTTTCCCAAGAGACTCGTATGGCTTCCTCGTTCGCGTGAATTAAAATAATAAGACTTGAGAAATTAAAATAATAAATTGGGTTTGAGAGCAAAAATATTAACATGCAAAATAAATGTTGATTCAATTGACAAGTGAAAACAATGGATGGATGGNTGTTGTTGGGTACTAACAATTTCATCTATTCCACTCTCTCCTACATACTACCCTTGATTATTAGATTGATTCAATTGTTATGCGACTTTCTTAGCCTCCCCTTAACTCGATCCCTCGGCAAAAAGGGCCTAATATCAATTACCGGCTTGCTATCCCTAGCCTCCCCTAGTAATTAATACCGCATTATAAAC